>NC_059107.1:125341459-125641970 GCF_020740685.1 Jaculus jaculus | reverse complement strand
GTGTCTGGAAGAGCACATTGTAATGAATCCTACTCTTCCTTTGGCACTTATGTTCTTTTTGCCTTCTCTTCCACAATGGACCCTGAGTCATGGAAGGTATGATAGAGATATTTAAGTGGTGAGCACTCCTCTGTCACTTCTTCCTGTCACCATGATGCCTTCTGAGTCATCCCAAGGTCACTGCCATCTGCAAAGAGAAGCTTCTCTAACCAAAAGTGAAAGTAGCATTAATGTATGGATATGAACATTAAGAGAAGTGCTTACTGGGCAGTTTGGTGAGCATAGTATATATTTGGCCAGACAGAGCAGATATTACACCCCTGGGGCTCATGACTTCCCCTGTCATAAGTTTTCAGTATCAGGCATGTATTTCCTCCTGTGGAGTGGGTCTCCAGTCCAATTAGAGAGCAGTTGGTTTCCCCCATAACAGACATGCCATTATTGTACCCATTGGCTCATTTGGCCTGGATGGCCAAATTTAAGGCTTGCAATGTTCAGGGTTATTTATCTTCACTGATGCTTCTCTTTCACACATGGAACTGCATGCAGCATAGCTTTTTCCAGCTTTCTGTCAGCTAGTCTACATGAAGGAGGTTTTAAGCTCAGCTGCAGCAGTATTTCTCAGTGATCTTGCAGCCCAAGTATGTGGAGTCTTTAGCAACAGGGTCTTATCATTTATTCCTGGTGGGAAAACAAGAGCCCCAATAATGGCCTGTAATGTATTGGGGGTGTCAAGGACCTCCCTGGCCAGCAACTCAGTGGAAGGTATCCCATCTCTGACACTGAAAATTTTCTAGTAACAATATATGGCTTCTGATTGTGCCATTGGCTAACACAGTACTTTTCCATATGACTTACCCATATACTCTTTGATTTTGGTTAGCCCTCCCCCAACCTTTCCTTTACTCAGTCTCTTTCCCTGTACTCACTTAGGTATTTCCACTCCCAGTAAACTTTTCTTCTATTTACATATATATAATACCATCCCCTTAAAACCTCCCCTCTCCTCCCTTCCTTATAGCTCCTTTCTAGCTTACTGGCCTCTGCTACTGAGTTTTATTCCCTACAAGTCCAGACATTTGTGGTTAGGATACACATATGAGAGAGAGTTTGCAATGTTTGGCTTTCTAGGCCTGGGTTACCTCGCTATTTTTATTTATTTGAGAATGGGCAACATTCTAGTTTGGGCTGACTTTGAACTCACTTTGTATCTCCAAGGTGGCCTCAAACTCACAGTGATCCTCCTACCTCAGCCTCCTGAGTATTGAGACTAATAGCATCCACCACCATGCTGAAAATTATGATGAAGTTTCATCCCCAAGGATGTGATACCTGCCATAAAACACAAGTACAATTCTTTCCCTTACAATTTGATCAGAGCCAGAAGTTAACTTGGATTTTGAAAATCAAGTACTATAAAGAAGCATAAAGGAACAGATACTTGACCTGCACTTCTATCTATCATCTATCTATCTATCTATCTATCTATCTATCTATCTATCTATCTAACACCTATCTATCTATCTATATACCTATTCCCATCTTCATCATTGTCATCGATCATCATCTAGATCTATCATCTATCTAATTTCCAAAGTTGGATTGCCTGAATTTGGAATTTCATTTTTTTTTTTTTTTTTTTTTTTTTTTAGATTTTTAAAAATACTGAGTTGAGGGACTGGATCAATGGCTCAGAGGTTAAGGCATTTGCCTTGAAAGCCTAATGACCCAAGTTTGAGTCCCCAGTGCACACATAAAGCCAAATACATACAGAGGTTCATGCATGTGTAGTTTGTTTGCCATGGTTGGATGCTGGGGCACACCCACTTTTTCTGAGTTTTTCTCTTCTATCTCTCTCTGTTTGAAAATAAATAAATAAACAAATAAATAAATAAAAACACTGAGTTGAAATGACAAATGGACACAACTCTTGTGCCCCCTCTTATGATGACTTATGATCCTTATTTTGTTGATTCACACTAATGTGAAGAAATATTTTTTTTCTCCAAGCATTTGTTATTAAATTTTTTTTAGACAAGCCAAATTGACTTGTATTTTTTATGAGAGAGGGAGAGAGGGAGAGAGATAATTGGCATGCCAGGGCCTCAAGCCTCTGAAATCAAACTTCAGATGCATGTGCCACCTTGTGCGCATTGTGATCTTGTGCGCTTGTATCACCTTGTGCATCTGGCTTATGTGGGACTGGAAGACTCAAACATGGGTCCTTATGCTTTTCAGGCAATGCCTTAGCTGCTAAGCCATCTCCAGCCCTTGTTGCTTAATTTTTAATTCCTCTCAAATGCTTTATCTCCAGGGCTTCTCTACCCTGAATAAGGTGAAGGTCATATATTGTTGAAATCAGGACCACCTGCTTACCTCCTTGTCTTCCCTGACATAAATAATCCTGGTATTTTAGTATGGATACATATATGCCTATTAGTATCAAATATGAGTGAGTACTTTCTGAAGTTATAATAGTATAATTAATATTTTTAGCCACATTGTTGCAAAGTTGACTTTTATCAGGTATAGGCAAATTGAAAACATCGCTTCTCTGGTAAAATGAAATTCCAAATAAGCGTATTATAAACAAACTTTTGGAAAGTTTAGTCATAAGTGGCTGGAATATTAGCCTCTTCTTTTAGCTCTGCAGGACTTACATCCAATAGGTAAGAAAGTAATGACACTCATTTATTATGATAGGTGCTAGCAGCCTCAAGTTAATGTAACACTGAGTTTCCTTCCTCCTTCCTCCATGTATGACTCAGTACATTTCTCTTTCTTGATGTTCACACAGAACTGCAAGGGATGAATAATTCATGTAGGAGGTGTTTATAATTTCTTCCTTTAGGACAGTTATTTTCATTAATTATTTAAAGCTGATAATAAATGCTGATTATCTGAAAATGGACTATGAAATTAGTAACTTGGTAGATACATATGCAATTTATGTGTTGAGGGAGATTAGTATAAATTAAAGAGGAAGTTAAAAGATTTTAAAAGGCCCTTGGGACTTATCTGTAGTTGCAGCAAGCCTTTGATGTCTGAGACGGGGATTCTGGCAGAACAGAATATTGAATATATAAGTAGTCATGTGATTTAAGCTATTGGTGAATTTAAAGTTGATTTTTTTTTCTGTTTTGTTTTTGTTTTTGTTTTTTTTCCATGAAGAATTGCTATCTCAAGCTGACATGAAATTCACTATGTAGTTTCAGGGTGACTTTAAGCTCATAGCGATCCTTCTACCTCTGCCTCCAGAGTGCTGGGATTTAAGGCATGTGCCACCATACCCAGCCTGAAAGTTGATTTTTGAGCTAGTGAAAAGTGGTTAGTAAGATCAGTGTGTTAGCTACTTTTCTCATTTCTCTGACTAAATACCTGAAAAGCATCTTAAAGAAGGGAGGGTTTATTTTATTTCATAGTTTTGTGTACAGGGAAGTCATGTTAGAAGAAGGATGGGGCAGCTGGTCACATTTAGTTAGGAGGAAAGATGGATGCTGCACTCACCTGGCTTTCTCCTTGTGAGAGTTGATATTGGTTGTCAACTTGACAGGATCTAGGATCACCTAGGAGACTAACTTTTGGCCATGTCTATAGATTGGGTTAATTGAAATAGGAAAATATACCCTATATGTGTGCCACAGCATTTCATGCTGAACTAAATAAGCATGAAAAAGCCAGCTGAAGACAACGTTGCCCTCTGCTTCATGGCTGTGGATACAAAATGATCAGTTGCCTCAGTCTTCTATCACCATACCTTCCCCTCTGTGATGGGCTGCACTCTCAAACTGTGAGCCAAAATAAACTTCTTCAGTTGTTTTTTGTCAGGTATCTAATCACAGCAACAATAAAAATGGCTAATAAGCTTCTATTTCCTCATTTTATTTCATGTGTGTGTACTATGTGTGGTGTGGTTTATGTGCACAGATGCATGTGCCCCATGGATGTGCATGCAGAGACTAGAGGAGAATGTTGCATGCTTTCCATCATTCTCTGTTTGATTATTTGAGACAGAGTCTCTCATTGAAACTGGAACTATTGTTTTTCAGTCAGAGTGGTTGACCAGAGAGCCCAGAGATTCTCCTGTCTCTATTCTCCATAGGACTGGGATTATAGGTGTACATGGCTATGCCAAGAGTTTTGTTTGTTTGTTTTTCAAGGTAGGGACTCACTTTAGTCCAGGTTGGCCTGGAATTCTCTATGTAGTCTCAGGCTGGACTTGAAATCATAGCAATCCTCCTACCTCCACCTCCTGAGTGCTGGGATTAAAGACATGTGCCACAATGCATGACCCCATCTTTTTAAAATTTTATTTATTTATTTATTTGAGAGAGATACAAAAGGAGGGAGATAGAAAGAGAGAATGGTGGCACCAGCACCTCTAGCTTCTGCAGAGGAACTCCAGATGCATGCATCACCTTGTGCATCTGGCTTCTGTGGGTCCTGAGGAAATCAAACCTGGTTCCTTTGGATTTTCAGGCAAGCACCTTAACAACTAAGTAATCTCACCAGCCCCAGTTAGATTTGCACTTTAATATGAATTGTTGATGTTGAACTCAATCAGTTTCAAGCCCAGTTAGGCTCTCATGCTTACATGGCAAGAATTCTTATCCAATGAACCACTTGTTCAGCCTCTCTTGTCTCCCTTTTATTCAGCCATGTACTATAGCCCATGGGATAATGCCAACCATATTCAAGGCAAGCCTTCCCTTCTTCTCAGTGAAATTTCTCTAGGAGCTCCCTCAAATATATGCCTAGAAGTATGTCTCATAAATAGTTCCAAATCTAGTCAAGTTGACAAAATAGTTAACCATCACAACCAGAAATTGCAAATGATAAAATAACCAACAACATCATAAACCAGATGATGTGGTAAACATGTGTTTCTACAGGATCAAGATATACAGAACAAGGGTGTTTGAGAGAAACTACTCCCTGTGATAGGTAGGATTGCACTGACTGAATTAGGAAACAAGACTACTGCAATAGCAATCATATAAATGAAATGAGTAAGAAGTGGCAAGCAAGAATGACTAGTACAGATAACTGGTAAAAAAAAGTTAACCACTTAACATAAAAGTGTAAATAAATGAGGCAGGACATGTAGTATAGGATACAGTAGACTTTCAATAAGTAATATTTAACACTGAGCCTGTAATTCAGGGATTCTAGACATCTGTAACAACTATCTTGCAAGGATTACTGTCATAAATAAAAGCACAAGATAACATATGTGATACTATTAAATGATCACTGAAATGATTCATTTTACATTTACAACTACTTAGATGAGCTAAAGTATTATAAGAATTACTCAATATCATGTTGCTATGGGGACAGCCTCAACAATCTAGATACTTTTTTTTTTAAAATATTTTATTTATTTATTTGAGAGTGACAGAGACAGAGAGAAAGACAGATAGAGGGAGAGAGAGAGAATGGGCACGCCAGGGCTTCCAGCCTCTGCAAACGAACTCCAGACGCGTGCGCCCCCTTGTGCATCTGGCTAACGTGGGACCTGGGGAACCGAGCCTCGAACCGGGGTCCTTAGGCTTCACAGGCGAGCGCTTAACCGCTAAGCCATCTCTCCAGCCCAACAATCTAGATACTTTTTATGACAAATTGTTGCATAATATTATACTTATAGTTTACCCTATGTTTATTGATTTATGCCCCAAAGTATTTTTCTTTTATTTGGGAAGTGTACTTTAAATGGTTCTGTATGAGAAAATTAGAACCTCTTAATGCAGATTTACAGAACAAATGATTGATTCATTTTTAATCAGCAACTACTTTAAATTATTATTAAATGTCTTTTAAACATCAAATATTGTAAAACTCATCTATCCATGTATTTGTTCTGAAAGAAAGAGAGAGAGAGAGAGAAATGAAAAAAGGTAGTACAGTATACACTGGAAGTCATGCTAGGCACAGAAGAAGTAAGTGTCCTGGAGCTGATACCACACCTATAAATTGGAGATGTCAAGTTAAAAATGGCCAGGAAGGCTCTTCCAGGGAACAGAGAAGTTAGCTTATAAAGGATATTATGGACACATACAGTAATCTGATGTTTTTTAGAAAACTGGGAAAAATGGTGTGGTTCAGGAGGACAACATTCATGAAAAATGAGATTATTGGGTATTGGATAAAGTCTGACATTATGCTAAGAAATTTTGATTTAATTCAATAGCACACTTATCAAACCAGTGGGTATTTTGGACACTGAAAGATAGACAAGACCTTGATAGAAGAAAACAAACTATTACTGCAGATTTCCAAGGAAGGAATAAGTACTTGAATGTAAGGACAAGGGAGCAAAACAAGAGAGAAGAGAGATCTTTTTAAAAGTTATCTCTTAAATAAAAATGGTACTTTTTTGTGGGTGGAGGTCTGGATAGAGATGGGAGATGGGTCCGAGAAGCAATTTGAGTGCAAGTACTACTTTATAAATAAATATCTACATTGAGAAATTAAATCCATGATGATGTAAATGAAGAAATAAGAATATAATTGGGTGATAAAGGTAAGAGGCAGAGAACATTCTAGACTGGGGTAGACCTCTAATTAAGCAGCAAAACTTTTGGCTCAGTTGACATTCAAGCAAGTGCAATGTATAGCTTGGTTTAACTATAAAATAGTATTACACTTAAGAGATTTGTTAAATTACTTAGGACTTGGCACCAGCATCATGCAGTTTTCTTATGCAGTGGTATGAGCAATGGTAGAATTTCTTGTTTCTGTGTTTTTTTCTTTAGTGTTTTCCCATGCATGGCAAGTTTTCCATATGCTAACCTTGGTAGATTCTTGTTGCCATATGGCAACATAGAATATGAGACAAAAAAATCATGAAGATGTATCAAGTTGTGTGAAGTGATTGCTTCTGGAAATTCATCATTCCATGCTGGTGTGCAGAACTATTTATATTAGACATAGGTCTGGGTTGAGAAACTGGGCAATAGGATTCATTAAGTATGGAAATTGAAGACCTGGTAGATGTACTGTTTTCCTTTAGAAAAAAAAAAAAAAAAACTAGACAAAAGTAAACCCAAAGTTTGTCACCTCGATGCACTTTGGGGGAACAATTATCTTCTTACTCTAGGATAAATGCTATAAAAGAGATTAAGAGAGGGCTTCTACTAGTTATGTCTTGGAGAAATAAATAGCTGAAAACACTTAATGGAACTCAGAATTTTGTTTGATATGTAGGCATTTGCAAATATTACAAAATGAATGACCTTGTTTCCATGTCCGAATATATTAAAAAAAAAAAATAGGCAAGCCCAACAGACTGACCTTCTTTACCAGATTCATGTGCCACCTTGTGTGTATGTGTGACCTTGTGTGTTTGGCATATGTGGGATCTGGGGAGTCAAACGTGAGTCCTTAGGTTTTGCAGGCAAGCTGCTTAACTGCTAAGATATCTCTCCAGTCTCAAAAGTAAGTTTTGAATGGAAACCTGGTTTTCTGGCTGGATTTTCTCAGGCAGATCATATCGCACATCCCTAAGCTTCAGTATCTCCATCTCTAACATGGAGATGACATTGCCTACTTTGCAGAACAGTAAGGAATGCCAGCAGTACTACATACATGCACATGTCTTGTGGTACTTGAGATTACAGTGCATGAGATTCTCTGTTCTTTCTGTTTCTAACTCTATGCTGATATGAAGCTAGAAAAAAACAGCTTCAGTGTTCAATAACTTACATATTTTAATTTTATTCTTTTGTACTGTATGTATGAAACAAATATATTTAAGCTGAGTATAAAAAGCACCTAACCTGAATTTACACAAAATACCTTACATATCCAGCAAGGATCCTATGGAATAGACACTAGAATGGATAGGGAAGGAGAGGAGGGCATCGGAGAGGAGGGAAACACAAATCTAGACCCAATCGGCAATGGTACCATAAAATTCTACTTCCTAAAAGGCAGAACAAATGGCTGAACCTTCACCAGGCCCTTACAGGGAACACCTGAACCACAAGACACTGGAGAGGGTAGGATCCAGGCTAACCTTAATCTTCTACATCTTCCCTCCCTCCCTCTCCCTCTCCCTCTCCCTCTCCCTCTCCCTCTCCCTCTTTCTTCTTTCTAAATCTTGTATATTAGTTAACTTTTTCCTCATTTTCTTAGTGGGCACTGACCTGTAACTCCCAGTACCAGCATGGGGCTATCATCCACAATGAGCTTTTGATCAGAGAAACCTACAAGGTTTCCTAAAAGACAGACAGATTTCTGTCAAAGTACTTGATGACCACCAAAGGTTAGTGGTAAGACCCTACTGCTGAAGACACCATATGCAGTTGACACAGAAAATGGAATGGCATGGCTGGAAGCTAGAAGAGAGTCAGTCCCCAGACAGTCAGCATGTCTAGTGCCAGAAGGTGCTACATGGGCGACTGGGGGAAAATGACCAATATCTGCCCAAGCAACTCATGGTCTAGCCTACTTAGTAACAAATAACCTGTTGTGATGCCCACACAAATGCAATAGTGGCACACGACCATGGTGGCGAACCAACTGCTCTTGATTTGGCTAACTGATAAGCTCAGTGGTACAAGACCCATAGCTGGAGTTGGTAAACAAGTCAGAACCATATCCAAACATTAGCCCACTCTCCAATATCAAGCTACCATCAATCTTGGGCTATAAGAAGGCCTATACCTATTAAATTCTCTATTAAAAAAGTAAGGATTATCTCATTTGCCCTGGTGCTAACTTACTCTCCCTTGGAGAATCTGCTTCTCTTTTTCAGATAGATGTAGATCCTAAGGACAGAGCCACCCCATCATACCTCAAAAGGGCCCTGGCTGAAGCTAAGAAAAACTGGCAAAACTAGCAAGGGTGCTGTTTTCCTGATGAACAAGATAACAGCACAATGGGGAAGGAGACCAACACAGTGAAAAATCAACTCCTACCAAATCAGAGAGCCAGAGCCTCAGAGGCCCCCAGTACCTTTTCACTGAAGCAGATCAAAAATGAGGCCAACCTGGCTCAGGGAAATTTTTTGGAAGAGGAGGCGGAAAGAATGTCAGAGACACATGTTGGGTCATGATATGCAGAGACACTTATGGTGCCAATAACTGTGGGTTAACTCTACAATGCATGACTCATATACCTCAACAAGGAGGGGCCAATGGGGAGGGTGTAGGTCATGGATGAACCTAATAATGGTACCAAACTGACTGTATTTGCTGAATACAAAACTAATTAATAAAAAAATTTAAAAAGGTCCCAAGGTGTCTTCTTTATTAAATTTGGAATATATGTGTTACTTCTTTACTCACAGGAGCTGTTATCAAACTAAACAATTAAGAACATATAGTCTGTGATCTTTCAAAATACATTTCTTATCTATCAGATTGGGATGACTTGGGATGGTTCTACAATAAAGAATTAACTTTGTTTTATTGAACATAGAAGGAATTAATGGCAGAAAAAATTTTAGTGCTTTTAATAATAAATGACATTTCTAAAAAGCACACACTAATATTAAGATAAGGTGTTCAGCTACTTGATATTGTTAGTAATTGCCAGGAAGCATGGGATTTCTACTAATTTTTAATACTTTGAAGTATATATTATTATTCACCTTCTTTTCTCTAAGGGATAATGCTCACAATAAGCAATTATTAATATTTCAAAAGTTTCCAATAATAAGCACTTATTTTCTTCCTGATAGGTCCTCAGATCCAGTGTTGTTTGGCTTATATTTGCTGGGATCCTCTGGACCTGGAAAAATCTTTACTGAGCTAGTTTGGATTAGATTCACTTCTGCAGCATATGCATTATCCCTGCTTTAGGCTAACAGGGAGATGTTACACAGGGCATATTACTCTGAGGCAGAGGATGACAATTCCAAGAGGGTAAGTCAAATTATACAATCACCTTGCAGACCTTCACTGCATGAGGTGTGTTTAGCTCCACTTATATCCCATCTGCCAGAGCAACCCAAAAACTAAGCCAAACTTCAGTGCTCCATGGCAAAGAGGGAAACTCCAAAATTACCTGCCAAATGTGGTGGTTGAATGTAAAATGCCCCCATGGCTTGTGAGTTTGTAACTAAGCCTCATACTTAATTCCCAGATGTTGGAGCTTTTGGGTGGTAGTGCCTTGCTGGAGAAGGTATGTCACTAGGGTCATGCCTTCGGTATTATAGCCCAGCCCCTCTTGCCACACATACCTCATTCTTGCTCCTTCCTCCATGCTGATGTGAAGATGCGACACCCCGCTGGATGATCCTGCAATGCTTTCCACACCATGAGGAAACTTTACCTTGTAACGGTAAGCTGGAAATACACCCCTTCCTTCTTTAAGTTTCCCAGTAATGACAATATAATTGCCACACAAAGGAAGTGGATGAATTCTACAATAAAGTAGATCTGAAGAGTTGGGGACTGTGACCTAATATACCACAGCATTATGATGAAGTAATGTTTACTCCAACACAGTCAATTAAATGTTTTTTAAAAGTAATAAATAAGTTCAATAGTTTCTTTCATAGTTTGTGCCCTTTTATGCAAGGATCGTGTTCTGATTTTATTTAATACAATGATTCCTGAAGCCACTTGGACTGCTTTCTAAGGTAGTGCAAGTTGTCTTCTCCAGTGCCATGTGAATGGAGTCCCCTGGGGTTATACTCCACAATTACCCAACCTGAATGACAAAAAGAGTTGTGGAATAAAAGACAGTAGCCTGAGTCTCATAGATGCTATTCCTAGTCCCCTTTGAGCTATCATTAGAATTGAGGGGTCACAGGTCAAATGTCTGGAGGAGAACTCCTGACAGCCACACACAAAGAAAGCAGTTGGGTTATTGTGCAATAGGGACACTAAGCTATTTGTGTTATGACTAAGAACAGCATTTGTATCTTCCTAGGGCGTGAGTTTTAAAACCTTCAATCTAACCAAATGTTCTCATTCAGGACTAGTTTGCCAGACTTCTCTAGGAGTATAGCTAGAAAGGAAATAAGATAATTAATACATAATTTATTATGATATAAAATTATCATGAATAGTGAAGGTGAATAGCAGATTCTCATCTGCATAGAAGAGTTTATTCATAGGGAAGCAAATCTCCTGGGACAGAGAGTAACACAGAGCTGTGAGAGAACTAAAAATAATGGCAAGGTGTATTTTTTTCCTTATGCTCAGTCATGATTCTAATTTGAAAATCAATGCCTACAGTTACTGAATAATAGTCATCGTGTATATTATGAAGTATTTGGTAAGTATATTTCCTTTAAAAGAATATAGGTTGCTGGGATATAAAATAAGAGAGAAGCTTGTTGTTTAATAAGTAAACTTTCTTTATAGTAGTTTTAATTTTATAGAAAAAATGGAATGGAAACCTATAAGGGTTCTCATATGACATTCATCCACCATTCTCCACAGAACAGTTTCTTTTTGATATCTTGTATTGAAGTGGTACATTTGTAATACTTGATGAACTAATTTTAGCAAATTATTGCTGATTAGAATCTATAGTTTACATCAGGGATCACTGTTTGTATTGTATATTCTTTGAGGATATTTACCATTTTAGTAACACACTTAGTAGTTATATATCCCTAAACATGCCTGGGGCTCCATCGGTTTACTTCTTCTTGCCCTCTAGATGGAAATCATATATATATATATATATATATATATATATATATATATATATATATATATATATATATTCTTTTTATTTATTTGACAGAGAACAAGAGAGAGAGAGAGAGAGAGAGAGAGAGAGAGAGAGAGAGAGAGAGAGAGAGGGAGGAGAGAGAGAGAGAATGGGCACATTGCAATGAACTCCAGATGCATGTGCCCCCTTGTGCATCTGGCTAACATGAGACCTAGGGAATGGAACCTGGGTCCTTTAGGTTTGCAGGCAAATGCCTTAACTGCTAAGCCATCCCCCAGCCTGGAAACTTGTATTTTAATCATATGTTTTGTCTTGATTCATTTAAAACTTTATAGCATGGACATATACAACTAAATTAAAATTTTAATTCCTAAGGTCTATAACACTGATATCATGGATGACAAAGATGATTCTGCAGATCAAGATTGATACTGGATAAGATACATAATACCAAGGAAGGGCATCTGATGGGCATCTGTCAGGTTAGAGAAGGGAGACAAGGAAGCAGACCAAGGGTGTGGTATGAGTTGTAAATAAGTGTCTGTTCTGTGTAAAATTCTGAGCCATTTGGGTAAGAGATAAAGACTGTGGAACCCATGTGTGTCACAATAGCTGTATCTCATCTGACAGAATCCACGATTCTTTCATAAAAGCAAGACCCAGCTAAGTCAGCACCACTGGACTCTATGCTAGAGTGTGGCAGTCATGCTGGCAGTGCTAAAGGACCACAGGTGAAGGTGTATTCTAGAACATATCTCAGAGACAGAACTGAACAGAACGATGAAACATTGAGCTCCACTGACAGTTACAAATGCACAACAAAACAAGCAGCGTTGAATTCTGAAGCATGACACATGAAAGACAACAAAATCCTTTTAACCATCAGAACAGTTTGCTTATTTTTACTTGAGAGAATGAATGAATTATTCTTATTCCTATATTGCTAATAATTGGATTTTTATGGCATAAAACAATCAAACTTCAACCAAACCGATGCTCTACCTTTCTATTTACATAGTCTCTTTACTTTTTTGTAGTTTTCTAGTACACATTGATGCTGTCAGTTATTTTCTAAATGCATGAAAAAAGGACCAAGCTGATATTGCAAGGATGACATGTATCATCAGCTACCAAAGGACAATGAAATAAAATTCCCCCAAATTTAATTTATGCATTTTCAGTTAGAGAACAGAAATATCACACCATGAACTAACTTTGTGCATGCTTCATTACTTTGTCTACTCAGTGTGTTTGGCTTAGTGGAATACATGCAAGTCAGATCAGCTGCAGGATACTCACATTGGAATTATGCCATCTGCCATCCACTTCTGTCAAAAAGTATAGCAAGTTGTTATGTTAGTAAAATCCTCTCCTCTTACATATCTGACCTCTTGACAAAATCTATTTATTTTACTCCCTAGTGTGTCAAAAATCCAGTCTCACCTTAGTATTTCCACAAGTATGTTCTCTAGCTAGCCACAGTAATTTCTTGCATGGAGTCTCAAATTGTTGAGTGACCTTTAAGAATGCAAATTTTATCATGTAGCTTGTCTGCTTAAAATTATTTAATGACTTCTCATTGTTACTAGAATACAGTAAAAAAAAAAAAAAAAAAAAAAAAAAAAAGGTTCTGGCTTCAAAGTTCTGTCTACTCTGCCTCTGTCCACCTGGCTCACCTTATTTGTCATACTGTCTGTCAGCCAACAGGCAGCTGCACACACTCTCACCTGCACCAGCAGTCTGTTTTTCATTTTATTTTACTCCCTCTGTTTTAAATAGCAAAATCTAGCCTTGTTAAATTTGAGGAGAAAAAAATTAACGGAGTCATGAAGCACACGTGATGACTGGGGATTTTATGGATGTACAATATGCAGCCAGGAAAGATGCCAGTACTTCAGACGTTTTGTCATGTGGACAATACTGTCCCTTAGTCTAACCCCCTCAGGTGGCAGTGTACCCAACCATGCCTGTTTCTCAAGGAACTTGCTATGGTGGCATTGGTTATTGTCTACTGAAAGCATTCCTTCAGTTCCCATGCATGGATAAGCTGTTGCTGATGTCATTTTTAATGGGTCTGCATCAAGGACAGAGCTGCTGCCATTACAAACATTGTACCTATCGAGTGTGCTGGGGAAATGAATATAATGCATTGCTAGCTTTGATTAATTTGAGTGAACTCTGTTCCCAACCAAGACTCATAAAATGATATTTATCAAATCAATAACAAAAATGTAGATGTCATCTGGCCCAACTAGAGTATTAGTTCAGTCTTTCTCATTCTTTAGTACTCGATGGGACTTTTAACTCTCTAAAGTACATCTATGGACATCCTCTTCTGCCCACGTAGATCAGATCTCTGCAACATACTTTCATAGTACTTTTTATTTACATTCTCTAGCACTAATGTTATTTTTATGAACTAAATAATTGTGTTCTTCTTTTTTTTTTAAATATTTATTTATTTATTTATTTGAGAGAGACAGACACAGAGAGAAAGACAGATAGAGGGAGAGATAGAGAATGGGCGCGCCAGGGCTTCTAGCCTCTGCAAATGAACTCCAGACACGTGCGCCCCTTTGTGCATCTGGCTAACGTGGGACCTGTGGAACCAAGCCTCGAACCGGGGTCCGTAGGCTTCACAGGCAAGCTCGTAACCGCTAAGCCATCTCTCCAGCCCATTTTTTTTACCGATTGAATTTCTGTTAGAATGTAAGATTTATGGAGGCACTGTGTCTATTGCTGTCACAATTTTCTATTTACAAATAAAGGGGCTGAGGAGATGGCTCAACAATTAAAGGAACTAGCTGGCAAAGCCTGCAGACCCAAATTCAATTCTCCAGCCACTCACATAAAGCTAGGCAGGTATTCTATTGCAGCAGCAAGAATCCCTACACTTTAGACATACAGTAAATCCCTAACATGTTCTGAATGAGCAAGTGATGCACTGACTACACGTATCTCCTCACAATTATTTTCAAGCTGTATTTTCTGTAGTTTAAGGGAATTTTCACTTAATGACAGCTTACAAGGAGCTATTTCTCTTTTTCTTCTCATTTCTTATGCTACGTTTTCCATACATTTACACAATGAACCCTAGTTATAATCCCCTCCCACATCCTTCTTTGTCTCACTCATTCATGCCCCCTCCACCTAACCCCCCCCTTTAATTTCCAACTAATTCCTCTTCTATTTTGATGTGGGATTTCCTGCCCTCTTCCATTATCTGTGTGTGATAATGTGTTGATGGGTCCAATATTATGCAGGTCTTGTACAGATGACAAAAGCCACGAGTGAGGTCTTGAATGCAACTGAGATTTTGTTTGAAAGACAGCACTCCAGGGCTCTCCTCCTCATCCTTTCGCCATCACATTCTTTCTGCCACCTCTTCTGATATGGTTCATAAGCCTTGGAAAGTTTGTTAGAGAGGTCTCATTCAGTGCTGCACTCACAACTTTGACTTCTTTTCAGTCCTTTGATGAATTTTGAATCTCTCCATTAGACTCTACCATCTGCAAAAAGGAGTGCCTTTAACCAAAATTGAGAGCTGTGTCAATAGATGAACATGAGCATAAATATAAGGAGGGCAATTTGGTGGGCATGACCTATCCATTTAGACAAACAACAGTAGCAGCTTTCCCACAGTGTTTATTACTTTGTCAGCCATAAGCTTTTGACTGACTTTTCAGTAATAGGCATGAATTCCATCCCATGGAGTGGGCCTCAAATCTAAGCTGAGAGTAGTTGGCTACCCTCATAACACAATGTCAGTATTGTACTAGTGGGCAGATCTTACCTGGCTGGCCAGTTGCATAGCATATAGGGTCCATTGCTGGTTAAGACTCTTGATGACTTTTCCCCTCCAGCTATCTGCATAACACTTTGCTGCACTATAACAACTAGCTAGCCAGGAGAAGGCTTCCAGTTCAGTTCTAGTTTGAGTTTTCAGAGTCTTGAAACCAAAACATGTAGTGTCTTCAGCACTAGGGTCTTACCATGTCATTCTAGTGGACAATCAAGATCCTTGGCAATTACCTGTATTGTTTTGATGAATGGTGCCAGTTCTTTTGATGAAAAATTAGAGATGAGAAGAAAAATCCTATACCTATTGATCTTTGAATGACAATTTAGGTTAAGATTTCAAATGGCTTATATATAAAAATTAATATTTGGTTGAGATAGCACCTTATGCATAGCTTTATTATTTAAGTTTTCAAGCCAGAATTCTTTCACACAGCATTCCATTTGCAGTTTCAAGCAATGTTACCTAAGTCTCATACTTCCCTTAAGTTCCAAATTTATCTTCTCTATTCATTCTTTTCCTAGTCATCCTTTGTTCAGTCTTCTCAAAGTCTTTTCATTGCTTTATGGCTGATAATCTACAATCTTACCTGCAAGTGAGTTCTTGCTATTATTAACAGTATTCTATTTACAAAGGATGCTATGGGGATTGCACTGTGCTGTAGATTACAATTATATAGATCACATTTGCAATCATGCAAGTAAGAACACTGTACAGAGCTTAACAAGGTTCTTCAATCCTAAAATGTATTTAAAATGAAAAAGGAACTAACTAGAAAATTTGTTAGATTTATATATAATATTTTATTGACTGAACTGAGAGTTTTACAAATGTGGTTGGGTAAATGAGTTCAGTTCTCTTGTCTTCCTCTCTTCCACTTCCTTTTTCTTCTTTATCTTCCTCTTCTCTCCCCTCCCTTCCCCTCTTCCTCCCTTTCCCCTCCCTCTCCTTTTTCTTCTCTTTCCTCTTTTGGGAGATGAGTGCATGGCCACACATGTGCTAGGCAAGCACTCTACCACTGCATTACATTTCCAACTGAGGAATCCCGCTTTAACTGCTCTTATCTTTCTCCATACCTCCACTCCTCTTTGAACCTACACTTGTCCTTGGAAGAGGCTCCATTAGTGACAATCATTTGTGGATTCAGCTTCTTCTGTGTGTTAGAACAAGTGGAGCAAATTGCTATTGTCCCTCAAAGAGCTTATAGTGTACAAGACTCAGAAATTATTTTTTTAATTAAATTTATTAATAATCAGTCTGTTGCATGCTTATTTTGAATGAAATTATAAATTACTGTATATTGTGAAAGACAGAGATGGGAGTGATGAGAGCCTGTTCAGGGGTCAGTATGACGAACTTAGGAAAAGTTGTCTTGAAAGAAGTTAAAGTAAGCAAAAGTGGGTTCAGGTACAAAGGTAGGACAGGGCCAAGTCAAAGGCATTGGAATTTGATGATATTGAAAGGTGCCTGTGAATTGAATGATTAAGGTCCTGATTTTCTCTCTCTCTCTCTCTCTTTCTCTCTCTCTCTCTCTCTGTGTGTGTGTGTGTGTGTGTTTGTGCACATGCATACACATGGGTGTAGATGTTTATGTACACCCTTTCTTTACCATTACCTGAACAATAGTTTTGAACCAAGAAGGCAAAATTGTCAAACATGTGAGCAGAGTTAGCATTGTATAAAACAGAAGCAACACTTATATCAAGATAAGTGAGACACAGAGTAGGAAACTGTGCTGCAGAGCTGAATGTACATCAGAGAGTTATGGTTTCTTCCATTTGCCTGGGGATTATTTATGGTCTTTTAACATGAAGGGTAGAGTATTTCTATAAACTGATCCATGAATCTCACATCTGCCCCAGATCTATTATCCATACCATGCTTTCTGTGTGGAATACCCTGATGGCCTATCACGCTTTTGCTTTCATATCAAATCACATTTATAATCTTTCAAATATATATCTTTTTATTTCATAGTCCATTCTTTCTTAACCAGAGCAAGAGGTTGAATCACCTGTTTATTGTTTTTTTGTACTAAATGTCATAACATTTTTGCATCCCTTTATAGTAATAAGAACAACTTTTATTTCTGTTTAAAGTGTTCTCATTCCACAACCCTTTGGCATTTATGTTGTGATCTCTTGGAGATAAATGTAATTTGCTTGTTGTGGTGTTGCATACCTCTGGCTCTTGCCAAATTTATCAAGTGACATTAGCAACTTGCAACAGGTCCAAACCATCATCATTTCAAGACAAAACCCAAACTGATCTGCATTATGATCACATAGAAATTAGAACAATCAATACACATTGACCTAGTCAGTTATAAAATGGCATGTAAGTGCATAACATGTAAGTGCATAACTACAAGTTCTACTGCAAAGAAAGCTGAGTAATGTCTAATTAATCATGGTTCCATGTAAACCCAACCTTAGACTTTGAGTAAAATACCCTTCTCCTATGCATACTGACTACCAGATTTCTCAGGTAGTCAAACAGAGATACAGAAACAGAGATAATCATGACTGCTCCATCAGGATTATTAAACACATGTGGAAATTCTTTGCAAATGTAAAATGCATGGTGTGTTAATGGTTATTGAACACAATAAAGAGACTTGCATAGCATAATGTGTTTAAAATGGCATTGATGTTGCATACGTTTCCTGCAATTGGATGAAATCATCCTTACAAGAGGGAAACATCCGGAGCTGTTGTGTAGTTTTTCTTGGCAGGTGTTGCTGTGTGATCCACATTGTTCTACTGGGAATGCCCCAGAAGATTACATGCTCATTTCAGCTGTGAGCTACCAGAAAAAAAAAAGAAAAAGAAAAAAAAAAAGCCTTTTGAAGGAAATATGTTGAATAATACATCAAACCTTGATCTATATGTTCTTGCTTCTTGAATGTTTGATTTGTCCTTCCTAAAACTTATGTGATTTTGTAACAAAAATTAAAATAAGCATCTAAGTAAATCTGCTGTTTGCAGCAGATATCATTGACTTAATTCAGTTGCTTTTAAGATTTTCCTTTAAAAGCTTTTTTTTTTTTTTTCTTGTTTGCTTTCTTTTGTAGATTTTTTTTTTTTCTTTCTTTCTGGCTTTTACAAAGTGGAGTCTCAAGTCTATCTCAGGCTGACCCAATCCTCATTCTATAGCCTCAGGCTGGCCAGCCTCCAATTACCAAGGCAAACCGCCTACTTCAGCCTCCCAAATGTTAGGAGTAAAGGCACACACCATCATACCTGACCCTTCAGAAGTTTGACAACTGCAAAAAGAAAATAATTTATTTAAAAATATCAACACCATTTGTAGAACAACAGCCTACCACAAATAGAAGGTTAGTTTTGGGCAGAATTTCAAAAAGACTTTATTTGTATGAATAAATTAATCATTTCTTTATTGTAGGTATGAATTCAAAGTAATAAAAGATATAATACAAAATTTTTGCAGTAGGACACTATGGTGGAAAGGTTATTACATGCTGTAGGCCATTCATAAAATTAATATCTGCACAGGGAACACATAGCCTTGCATTTTAACTCTTGACAACGGAACAGTTGCTCATTGTTTGCAGACTAATTTTTGCTTGCTTAGGGCTTCTAGGGATCTGTCTTAGGTTGACTTCACCACAGGTTTTCTGCATTTTCTATGTTGGAGCATCTTCTTTCTTTCCTTCCCAGTAATATGTAGCATGACAAAGCAAACTCATGGACATATGCTGCTAGGAACGATGCTTGTTTCCTATTTCCTGATCAAGTTACTAACAGTACAACAGAAGAGGCTGCTACTTTAACAAAGTCATAATGAAGAATTTGCTGGTTTGCAACTTCACTGTTTGGCTTGAACAGTGGCCTCCCAACTTCACGCTGGCTTCTAGTTCATTTGACTTGGGTGATGATGTCTATGTTTCAGTGCAATGAAGACTGCAAGTGGTGTTGCATCTGTGAGATGTTCCCCTTGGTGGGCCTGGCCTCAGAATTGGACTTATTTCCAAATGGTATTTGGGGAATTGATCACACAGCTGCTCTATGTGGATGACAAGAGAGGCTGCTACATTCTATGCCATCTAATTTTGCTTTGCCAAGAATAATGCATATTTTATATGTAGTTGTATGTATCTATCAGAAAATGTGCTTCAGTAATTTTCAAAATTGCACTTGTTCCAACATTGCATGGTTCTTAGGTGAACATAGTTTATAATAGTTTTCCTTGCCCCTACTTTGGTTATATGTATCTATCATTGATAATTCAAACATTTAATTTTATGACTTTAGCAGTAGTGGATAGCATTGGGCAAATGCTCTTTGCTGGTTTAATTATTTGAGATAAAATGGTTTATTTTCTTAATGTGATTTGACATAGCTGTTAGTCTAACCAGATTCAAATTATCATAAGCAAAAATAAAGAAAGCCATGCAATTAAGTGAAAGCTGGAAATGAAAGTTTAGTTGTAGGTCAAATGAGGTGAGGAGAAAAATTTTTATGATTCTTCAGTCCATTAAGTAAACAATTACCCAATTAGTGCATGGTGAACTGATTCTGGGCCATCAAAACCAGCTTTGAAAGGAAATAGACTGTTTCATAAAAGAAGGATGGAAGGGAATTTTCATGACCACACTAACTAGTTCATTTAGGTCTGAAGAGATGGGAGTTTCATATATGAAGAGGGAGGTGGGAAGAATAAGAAGGATCGAGCTGAAAGAAAACCAAATACTAAGGGGACTAACAGTGAAAGCAAAAAAAAAAAAAAAGATTCAGGAAGAGATTTAGATTTGAAAGTGATGACATTTTATTGTATATTCTGTCATTCACCTACTAGGGAGAGAGATTTTTTGGGAAACCGCATGCCACATATATCCCATACTTACTTGTCATTTCACTTTAACATTTTATCTGGACTCAGAGAAGCACTAAATTTCAATACATGATCTGTCCCTTACGTGGAGGAAGAATACAAGGACAGACCGCAGAAACTTGCCTCCTGTCTCAGGAGCATGTGAGGACACACTAATTTTCATGTGAGAAGTATAAATTAAAGACATGTCTGATTATTATTATTGTTACAAATTCAGAAGAAGAATAGCCTGTAATTTTAGTCATAGTTTTTGAGACAAAGGCCTTCCTGTTAAACCTTTCCAAAAACCATACATATAACCAGCAAAGACATAATTTTCTTCATTTACTCCCATCCAGAAATGTATGACCTTTTCTAGGCCTTTCACATGCATAGCCATCATCTTGTGTAAGCAAAGGATGGACCAATTTATCCAAGGAAAAGAGACTGTTCAGTATAGTCCATCTTGAGACATGAGGTCCCTGGTCAACATTGCGTTAACCTGAGCAAATGTTGTCAACCCTAAAAGCTTCTGATTCAGGGGTGGATGATAGTTTATAGGATTGTCTTGAGGGCTGTGTAAGATCTATAAAGTATGTTAGCACAGTACCTGACTAATAGTAAAAATGCAAACATTATCCAAGTATTAATTTATATATGAAAGGCTGGACATGAAAGAGAGGAGTGCTTCAGTTAAGCAGAATCTGTCACTTAGCTTGTCCTTCAGCTCAGTTTCCAAGGACTCAAGCTATGGTACATTAGGTAGACCTGCTTAGCCCAAGCATTGGTACTTGGGGATTATGATCTAAAGAAGACTGCTCTAGGCCCAGGGCAGGGTCGCCTTCCTGCAGGTGAAATGCCTTAACCGCTAAGCCATTCCACCAGCCCAAGTTTTTCATTAAAAAAAATTTTAGGGACTTCCAGTTAAGATGGTGGCATAGGTACCTACATAGCAGCCTAGGGGGGAAAAAACCCAAAATAACTCAGCAAAATACACACTTTTATTAAAAAGTGAGGTGTATAGGAAATTGAAGCAGCAGCGGAGTAGAAGAGATCCAGAGCATCCAGAGCCCGCACAGGCCGGCAAAAGCGGCCCCGACAGCTCTGCAAACCAGGGCAGCGGTGGCACACCAGAAAGCTGACAGACTCAGCTCCAGGAAAAGCTAGGTGCAGGGAGCTTCCACTCACACTGCACTCTCCACAACTCAGGAAACGTGAAGGGAGAGTGACAGTGAGCAATGGAGGAGCAGACCATGAGGTAGAAGAACACGTGGAACAGCGAGAGAACCAGAGCAACTGTTGCTCCCTCCCCTCCCCCACTGCCTGAGCCCAGCTCTAGAGAACAGAGCAGCGGTCCTGGGACCCGGCCACGCCAACTTGAGCCCACAGTGGGACCCAAGCAGGAGCAGAGTCCGGCAGCAACATCAGTGACTCTGGCACTGGTAACAGTGGCCCCAGCAGCAGATCCAGTAGCAGAGCAGCAGCAGACACAGCAGCAACAGACCCAGTAGCGGCAGCAGCAGCAGACCCAACAGCAGCAGCTTCAGTGGCAGTAGCAGTGGTGGACCCAGCAGTAACCGCTTCAGCAGCAGCAGCCAAAGACCCAGCAGAGGCAGCTTTACCAGCAGCAGTTCCAGCAGTGAGTGTGCTGATCTGCAGGGCCACAGTTTCCAGGCTTGGATTGCCCTGCTGGAAAAGCCAGTGCCCAGCTCCAGAAATCAGAACAGCAGCCCAATGACCCAGGCAGCAACTTAACTGAGACCAAAATCATCCAAGGTAACTGGGTTTGCACCAGGGAAGGGTCTTACTTGGTCACAGCTGACTTGGATCCCTCAACAGACCAGAAATCTTAACCTCTTTGTTGATAGAGGATCTGGTTGTTATAATAACTACTCTTGCATAAATACTTGGGGCTGTTTTGATTGAATGTGTTCAGTGTTTAGTTAAATTTTAGAATCTATCTGTATTTTATTCCACTCAGTCTACTTGAATACTCCCAAAGCAGGGAAACTCAACCCCTAGGAACACCTTTGTAGATACTCTGAGAGCCTTAAGAACCACACCTAACACCTTAAGCTCCTACCCTGAAAATATATAACAACAAATCAGTTGATACAGCTAAGAATACCCAGCTACCTAGAAAATCCAAGCATTAACTTAATCCAAGATGCAAAAATATATACATTATAACACAAGAAACACTAAAAGGCAAGATGGTATAAATCCACCTAAAAGTATTAATGTTTCAGAAATAACCTCCAGTGAGAACGAGTTAAAGGAAATCCTTAGAAAGATTTCAAAATAGTAAATATGTTCAAAGAAGTCAGAGAACAAATCAAAGGAGTCAAAGAGGAACTCAAAGAGGAAATCAAAGGAATCAAAGACGCAGGACACCAATTTAATGAAATAAAGAAGGCAATACAAGACATAAATAAGGAAATAGAAATAATAAAGAAAAACCAGTCAGAATTACTAGCAATGAAGAACACAGTTAATGAAATAAAGACCTCTGTAGAAAATCTCACCAGTAGAATGGATGAAGGAGAGGACAGAATATCTAAGCTAGAAGACCAGGTGGCAGATCTAATACAGTCCAACAAAGAGAAATACAAACTTATAGAAAAGTATGAGTGGGAATTTCAAGATATTGGGACACTATGAAAAGATCAAATACAAGAATTCAGGGCATAGTAGAAGGAGAAGAATTCCACTCCAAAGGCATAGTAGGTGTCTTCAACAAAATCATAGAAGAAAATTTCCCCCAAATTGGGAAAGAGGTGCCAATGCAGATGCAGGAAGCCTTTAGAACCCCAGCCAGACAAAACTTGGAAAGAACCTCTCCTTGCCATATAATCAAACTTCCAAACACAAAAACCAAGGAAAAAATATTGAAAGCAGTTAGAGAGAAAAATCAAGTTACCTACAAAAGCAAGTCCATCAGGTTTACAGCAGATTATTCAACACAAACATTTAAAGCCAGAAGGGCTTGGAGTGATATATACCAAGTTCTGAAAGATAACAACTGTCAACCAAGGTTATTTTATCTTGCAAAGCTATCCATCCAAATAGACGGAGAAATAAGGACATTCCATGACAAAAGCAGGTTAAAGGAGTATTTGAAGACAAAACCAGCTCAACAGAAAATACTTGATAGAATCCTCCATGCTAAAGAAAAGGAAAAGCATACATATAAGGAACCTAGAAAAAACAAGCAATACTCAAATACTAGTTAATGCAAGAGAGAACAGGTAGAATTGAAACCACAAAAAAAAGAAGGGCAAACATAAATACACACCTTTCAATAATATCTCTTAATATCAATGACCTCAATGCCCCAGCCAAAAGACATAGATTTGCAGACTGGGTTAAAAAGCAGGATCCTACAATTTGTTGTCTCCAAGAAACTCACCTTTCTACAAAGGACAGACATTATCTTAGGGTGAAAGGTTGGAAGACGGTGTTTCAAGGAAATGGGCCTAGAAAATAAGCAGGGGTTACCATCCTAATATCTGACAAGGTAGACTTTAGTCCAACGTTAGTCAAGAAAGATAATGAAGGTCACTTTATATTGATTAAGGGCACACTCCAACTGGAGGACATTACAATCCTAAACATATATGCACCCAACATGGGGGCTCCAAAATTCATCAAACAAACACTATTAGAACAAAGTTCACAGATAACACCAAACACAGTGGTGGTGGGTGACTTTAACACCCCACTCTCATCAATTGACAGGTCATCCCAGGAAAAATAAGCAGAGAGGCATCTGGACTAAATGAGGTCATAGATGGAATGGACCTAACAGATATACAGGACATTTCATCCAAAGGCTGCAGAATATACATTCTTTTCAGCAGGACATGGAAGATTCTCTAAAATAGACCATATATTAGGACACAAAGCAAATCTTAACAAATTTAGGAAAATTGAAATAATTCCTTGCATTCTATCTGACCACAATGGAATTAGACTACAAATCAGTAGCAAGAAAGGCTATAGAGCATACACAAAATCATGGAAACTAAACAATACACTACTAAATGATGAATGGGTTAATGAAGAAATCAAGAAGTAAATCAAAGAATTTATAGAGTCAAATGATAATGAGAACACAACATATAAAAATCTCTGGGACACAATGAAGGCAGTTCTAAGAGGTAAATTTATAGCCTTAAGTGCCTATATTAAGAAATTAGAATGGTCACAAGTAAATGACCTAATGCTTCACCATGAAGCCTTGGAAAAAGAAGAACAAGGCAAACCAAAAATCAGTAGATGGGAAGAAATAGTAAGGATTAGGGCAGAAATTAATGAAATAAAAACAACAACAACAAAAAATTCTAAGAATTAATGAAACAAAGAGTTGGTTCTTTGAAAGGATAAACAAGATTGATAAACCCTTAGAAAATCTGACCAAAAGAAAGAGAGAAGAGACACAAATCCATAAAATCAGAGGTGAAAAAGGTAGCATCACAACAGATTCCAGAAAATTCAAAACATAATAGGGACATACTATAAAAGCATATTCTCTACAAAGAATGAAAATCTGAAAGAAATGGATGATTTCTTTGATTTATATGTCCTACCTAAATTAAATCAAAATAAGATTAATCACTTAAATAAACCTATAACAAACATGGAGATCTGAACAGTCATCAATAATCTCCCAACTAAAAAAAGCCCAGGCCCAGATGGATTCACTGCTGAATTTTACTAGACCTTTAAGGAAGAGCTAACACCATTGCTTCTTAAGCTTTTCCAGGAAATAGAAAAAGAAGGAATTCTACCAAACTCCTTCTATGAGGCCAGCATCACCTTGATACCAAAACCAGGCAAAGATAGGACAAAAAAAGAAAATTACAGACCAATCTCCCTCATGAACACAGATGCAAAAATTCTCAACAAAATATTGGCAAACAGAATACAAGAGTATATCAAAAAGATCATTCACCCTGACCAAGTAGGCTTTATCCCAGAGATGCAGGGATGGTTCAATATACACGAATCTATAAATGTAATACATTATATAAACGGGTTGAAGGACAAAAATCACATGATCATCTCATTGGACACAGAGAAAGCATTTGACAAAATCCAACATCCCTTCATGATAAAAGTCCTACAGAGACTGGGAACAAAAGGAACATATCTCAATATAATAAAGGCTATTATTACAAGCCTACAGCCAACATATTACTAAATGGGGAAACACTGGAAGCTTTTCCACCTACATAAGGAACAAGACAAGGGTGTCCATTGTCCCCACTTTTATTTCATATAGTTTTGGAAGTCTTAGCCATAGCAATAAGGCAAGAGACACACATAAAAGGGATACAAATTGGAAAGGAAGAGATCAAGTTATCATTATTTGCAGATGACATGATTCTGTACATAAAGGACCTTAAAGACTCTACTAGCAAACTGTTAGAGCTGATCAAAACCTACAGCCATGTAGGAGGATACAAAATAAATACACAGAAATCAGTAGCCGTCATATATGCTAACACAAACACACAGAGGATGAAATCAGAGAATCACTCCCATTCACAATTGTATCAAAAAAAATAATAAAGTACATTGAAATAAACCTAACCAAGGAAGTAAAGAATCTCTACAATGAGAACTTTAAAACACTCAAGCAAGAAATTGTAGAAGACACTAGGAAGTGGAGAAACATCCCTTGTTCCTGGATTGGAAGAATCAATATTGTGAAAATGGCAATCTTACCAAAAGCAATCTACACATTTACTGCAATCCCTATCAAAATTCCAAAAGCATTCTTCAAGGAAATAGAAAAAACAATCCAGAAATTCATTTGGAATCACAAAAACCCTAGAATATCTAAAATAATACTGAGCAACAAAAATAAGGCTGGTGGTATCACTATACCTGATTTTAACCTATACTACAGAGCCATAGTAACAAAAACAGCATGGTACTGGCACAAAAACAGATATGTAGATCAATGGAACAAAATGGAGGACCCAGATGTAAGCCCAAGAGGCTATAGCCACCTGATATTCGATAAAAATGCCAAAAATACTCATTGGAGAAAAGACAGCCTCTTCAGCAAATGGTGTTTTGAAAACTGGATATATATCTGTAGAAGGATGAAAATAGATTCTTCTCTCTCTCCATGCACAAGAATTAAGTCCAAATGGATTAAAGACCTTAATATCAGACCTGAAACTCTGAAACTGCTAGAGGAAAAAGTAGGGGAAACCCTTCAACATATTAGTCTTGGCAAAGACTTTCTGAATATAACCCCAATTGCTCAGGCAATAAAACCACAGATTAATCACTGGGACCTCATGAAATTACAGAGATTTTTGCACTGCAAAGGACACAGTGAGAAAAGCAAAGAGGCAACCTACAGAATGGGAAAAAATCTTCGCCAGCTATATATCTGATAGAGGATTAATATCTAGGATATACAAAGTACTCAAAAAGTTAAATAATAAGGAATCAAACAAGCCAATCAAAAATGGGCTATGGAGCTAAATAGAGCATTCTCAAAGGAAGAAATATGAATGGCATATAAGCATCTAAAAAAATGTCCTATGTCACTAGTCATCAGGGAAATGCAGATTAAAACTACATGGAGATTCCATCTCACTCCTGTCAGATTGGCCACCATCATGAAAACAAATGATCATAAATGTTTCCAGGGATGTGGAAAAAAAGAAACTCTTCTACACTGCTGGTGGGAATGCAATCTGGTCCAGCCATTGTGGAATTCAGTGTGGAGGTTCCTAAAACAGCTAAAGATTGATCTACCATATGACCCAGCTATAGCACTCCTAGGCATATATCCTAAGGAATCATCTCATTTCCTTAGAAGTATGTGCTCAACCATGTTTATTGCTGCTTAATTTATAATAGCTGGGAAATGGAACCAGCCTAGATGTCCCTCAACTGATTAGTGGATAATGAAGATGTGGCACATTTATACAATGGAGTTCTACTCAGTGGTAAAGAAAAATGAAGTTATGAAATTTGCAGAAAAATGGATGGACCTGGAAAGGATTATACTAAGTGAGGTAACCCAGGCCCAGAAAGCCAATCGCCACATGTTCTTTCTCATATGTGGATCCTAGCTACAGGTGATTGGGCTTTTGCGCGAGAATGGAATACTTAGTAGCAGAGGCCAGTAAGTTAAAAAGGAGATATAAAGGAAGAGAAAGAAGGGAGGAGGGTACTAAATAGGTTGATATTGTATATTCGTAAATACAATGATTGAGATGGGGAGGTAATATGATAGAGAATGGAATTTCAAAGGGGAAAGTGTGGGGGGTGAGGGAGGGAATTATCATGGGATATTTTTTATAATCATGGAAAATGCTAATAAAAATTAAAAAAAAAAAGAAGACTCCTCTAAGGCTGGAGTGATGGCTTATCCATGAAGGTCCCATGGGTAAGCCACATGCACAAGGTGATACAAGCGGCACAAGGTGGCGCCTAGTTGTGCAGTTCGATTGCAGCAGCTGGAGGCCCTGGCATATCCATCTTCTCTCTCTCTCTCTCTCTCTCTCTCCCTCTCTCTCTCTCTCTCTCTCTCTCTCATAAAAGGTCTGCTGTAGTGTTTTCAATTCTGATAGCAAGGCTTTCAGCGTGGCCATAGTGGAGTTGCAGAGCATTAGTAGCCATCGTAGAGAATGTGGCAAGCTTCAGCATTAGATTCCTGTGGTTTTGACAAAGAAAATAAACACCATATGTCAGGGCAGAGAAGGATAGAAACATGAAATGCTCCACCTTTTCTGATGTTAGTCCATGTAGCAGAGAGAGGAGTTATACCATAATGATTTCATGATTGATCTGGGACACTTCTAATGATGGTAGCCATGGTAATGGGGGGTGGTGGTGGATGGATTTGGAACGAGGCAGGGAATCCCTGCACTTCTCTGTGTTTATTGATCTAGTCCTTTTAGTTTTTCACTCCCATCATGAGGTTATTTCATCTATAAAGATTATAATTAGGTAGACTAGTACTGCATCCAAAGTCAGTTTGGAAGGAAAAATTGGTATTTTTTTTTAATTTTTATTTATTTATTTGAGAGTGACAGACACAGAGAGAAAGACAGGTAGAGGGAGAGAGAGAGAATGGGTGCGCCAGGGCTTCCAGCCTCTGCAAACGAACTCCAGACGCGTGCGCCCCCTTGTGCATCTGGCTAACGTGGGACCTGGGGAACCGAGCCTCGAACCGGGGTCCTTAGGCTTCACAGGCAAGCGCTTAACCGCTACGCCATCTCTCCAGCCCAAAATTGGTATTTTCTTCTTAGTATTGAGTACTTCATAATCAGAAGGGCTTTCCCCTTTGGTGTCCCCACATCTTCTCACATTATCTCTGTTGACTGGAAGGTAATGAAGTTGAGGTTGAGATGTGAATGCTGTATATTATATGGACTTAGAACAGGATTTGGAGCATATTATTTTAAGAATATTATTTATTTTAGTGTTTTAAAATGTAATGGATGATATTGGCTTTCTACTACATGTGTACGTTCTCTAAACCCTGGATCTATCATGCACACATTTCTTCTAACTCTGGCTCTGCTACATATCTAATTTCTTTAAACTCAGGATAACCATGTGTGTCGTAACTCTCTTAAATCTCTCTTTCTCTCTCTCTCTTTTTAAAATTTAGTAAAAGCTTTGTATGGACACATTATGTGTTGGCACCATTTTTTCCCTCTTTCCTGTCCCCACTCCTCTGAGGACCTCCTCAGCGGGACTGCTGGTATTCACCATGGGGCTGTGGGCTGTGAGTTGGGAAAGCAGCAGTCTATGTGTGTGTGTGGGGGGGCATGCCTCCTGATATTTCCTCCAACCCTGTGGCTCCTACAATCTTCCTGCCCCTTCTCCAAAATTCCCTGAACCTTGGTGTGTGTGTGCTTCAAATATACTTTAGTATGAGATCTTAATAGCTTCTGGATTTCTGTTTTGATGTGTTTTGAGTATCCTCAGTGTCTGTCTCCATCACCCTGGCACAGGTTGTCAGGCTCACCATGGAAGCAGCACTCTTGGTCAACTCAACAACTTCCTCTATGGTTTCACCTGGGCCCTAGCTGATATGCAAGGGATGGTTCATCGCCTGCCAGGGACTCAGCTATCTTTTATTATCTTATTGATAGACTTTGGTTGTCCTTGGTTCTTGCTGTCTTCTGGCAAAGAATAGATTCTTCATCAAAGAGTGACATCAGCATAGGTTAAAGGGGATAGGCATTGTTTATTTAGAGTGATTTTGAGAGGTGTAGCCTCTCTTTTGGCCCAAGACTAGTGGCAGTTTCTCTTTGGAGTCCATAATCTTGGTCTCCAATGGATTCTGACTTGGTTCCCAGTTACAAATATCTTTACCAATCACAGATACATTGGTTACCCACCTAGGATAGGTGCCACTATTGTACAGGAGTGTACATCTTGTCAGGTTGGTTGCTTTCATATAGTAGCTTTCATATAGCTCACAATGGCATTGGCCATTTTCCTCCAGCAGCTCATGTAGCACTTTCCAGCATTATATGGGCTAATCTTTGGGGAACTGGCTTTCTTCCAGACTTCAGTTGCATATCTCAATGTTCTGTGTTGGCAACATGTGGTATGTTCAGCAATGGGGTCTTATCTTTTACCTCAGGTAGGTAATTAAGTGCTTTGACAGAAGTCTGTCTTGTTTGGGGGACCTTGTATGTCTCTCCAATAAACCTTACTTCAGTTAAGATGGCAATCATAAACAAATCAAATGATAATAAGTGTTGGCAAAGATGTGGTGAAAGAGGAACCCTCATTCACTGCTGGTGGGAGTGCAAACTTGTACAACTACTATGGAAATTAGTATGGAGACTCCTGAGAAAGATGAAAATAGAGCTACCAACTGACCCAGCTATTCCTCTACCCTAAAGGATATAGTCTTCACTGCAGATGTATTTCCTCAGTCATGTTTACAACTGCTCAATTCACAATAGCTAAGAATTGGAATCAACCCAGATGCCCATCATTTGACAAATGACTAATGAAGATGTGGTACATATACACAATTCTACTCACCAGCAAGGAAAAATTATAATGAAATTTGTAGAAAAATGGACAGACTTGGAAGAGATCATGAACTCACACAAGCACAGAAAGACTAATGTCACATGGTCTCCCTCATATGCATTTCCTAACCTGGAGCAGCTTGAGTTGCAGGCATACTTGACAGACAAGTTGAGGGACAGATAATAGGATGAAAGGGTTTGGAGGGATGAGAGTGTGGGGGGAAGATATACACAAAACTCAATCCAGAATTAATTGATACCATAGAAACCTTCTTCCTGGACTAAAATATATAATCTTCAATAGGAATATGGTGGTGGGAGTATCATCTTGTTTGATGGGTTCTGGAGAGGGTGTGATGAAACCTAACCCCAAAACATTTGGCTCTGGTGTGTAACTCCCAGTGCCAAAAACTGGTTACAATTCATATCTCTTTACTCATTTCTTATCTAAATTTCTTGGTCCATGCTGTGGTACGTACCCTCTGCTATTCTTCTTTAAGCTATCACTGCTTAATATCTTAACTTTCTTCTATGTGGAGGCTCAAGCCTGTGCTGTGCCTCCCACCTGAGTTGTGTTTCATCTAAATTTCTTTGTATGAGCTTCTAGATCCTGTCTTCTGCATGCAAACAGCTTCAGCCTTTTCCTAGATCCTAATTTTCTCTAAATAAGCCTCAAAATTTATATTTAAGCCTAAATAAACTCAATAATTCAAAATTTATCCTTCTTGAATCCATTTCTGTTAATTTTTTATAAATAGGATAGGAATCCAAAATTGGGGTTTACAAGACTGTGTGAGCCCCCCAAAACCTCCAAATCCTATATTCTTATGGCCTTTTAAGTTTCAGCTCTCATAGACTTGACTTGATGACTCTCCCGAGCCTCCCTTCAGGTGGGAATATTTTAATTCAGAGAAACTTGTTTTACTGTACTCTGCTTTGGGTATAATTTCTCTACCTTTATACACAGTCTCTTGGTTTACAAGCTATTTGTTGAGGTTACAGAATAGTGAGTAGTGAATTCTTAGAGGCACACACAAGAGTGGATGCACCAAGAATTGCCCCACCATATCAAACTAAATGCTTTAAATAGGTTCTCAGTAAATATTTACTGAATTAAATTAATTTTTTTGATTTGTGTCACTTTTTTGATTTAAAAGTTCTAAAGACAGGATGATAATTTTAAAACTGTTAGTATTTCATTTTTTTTAAATTTTTTGTTCATTTTTATTTATTTATTTGAAAGTGAGAGAGAGAAAGGCATATATATAGAGAGAGAATGGGCATACCAGGGCTTCCAGCCACTGCAAATGAACTCCAGACATGTGTGCCCCCTTGTGCATCTGGCTAATGTGGGTCCTGGGAAATTGAACTGGAGTCCTTAGGCTTCACAGGCAACTGCTTAACTGCTAAGCCCAAGATCTCCAGCCCAAATATTTCAACTTATAAAGACATTCCTCATCACTCTTGCTTGAATTTCTAAAAAGGAAGCTTCACGAGGCAAAATTAAATTCAGGAAATTAGCTGGTTAGTCAATAGCCTTCATTTATAAATTTTGCAATCTAAGGCAACATTATAGACTTAATTATGTAACATATAGGTATTGATATCTTAGTTAAATCAAATCAAATATTAGAATATGTGCCTGAGCTTTAGTAATAATCTAATCCCTTTGTTCAGTTGCCCATAGCATAGCAGATGAGAGTGTTTCATAATGAAAATGTACTGAATACCTACTATTGGATTATATAAGGATTATATAAAGAAGGCCTCTGTCTAACAACCAGCCTACATCCCATGTGAGGAGGGCAGGCATATAGATAAATGACACAAGAACAAGATCTAAGTTTTTTCATGGGAAAACCCACAGGCGACTTTGGAATAGGATTGATTGTCTAAATCACTCTGTAGCATTAATGAGAGCTTCCTATACAGGTATGTAAACTCATAAATAATTAAAATGCCTATGTGTGGAAGATCAATGTACAATATGCTACTCATAAAGCCAGTTTAAAAAAGAGACAAGGTGGAATTCAAGCTGAGACCTAAAAATAAATATTATTCAGCAGGAAAGGAAACATGGCATATAAAAATGAGACAGATGGGCTGGAGATACAGCTCAGTAATTAAGTGCACCTGCTTGTAAAACTTGATGGCATGGGTTCAATTCTCTAGTATGCACATAAAACCATATGCACAAAGTGATACATGCATCTGGAGTTTGTTTGAAGTGGCAGTGGTGCACTCATTTTCTGTCTTTCTCTCTTTGTCTCTCTCTCCCAAATACATAAATGAACATTAAAAAAAAATAAAAAGGGGCAGAAAGTACAAATGCAAGGGGTTTTTATGGTTACAGTTGGTCCTCACCTTCTACCTCTTTTGAGGAGTCGTGTTCACCCCTCCATTGCCAGACTAGCTGGCCTGTGGGCTTCTGGTGGATTCTTGTGTCTCTGCATCCCTTCTCATCAGGTATGTGGGAATTACAGATTCCTGCTTTAGCTATAGCATCCGGCTGTTTATTTCAGTGTTGTTGATCTCAATTCAGGTGCTCACACTTGCTTGGCAAATACTTTATCCACCAACTGAACTTTCCAGGGCTCCTAAAATGTCTTAGGCAAAGAAAAGGAAAATGCATTTACTAACCAATTATTGATATATGTTGCACCATTATTGGGATAGTGCTACTCTATTACTAACAAGGAAAATCATGAATTATCCTATGTCAGCTAATGTAAAGAATAACCAATATTTATTTATGGTATATTGAAAGCCTCCAACCCATACATTTGTTAATGGGTTAATCCATGAAGCTGTGACTATCCTTTTACTCTCAAAATAATTTGAAGGTGTCATTAAATTACCAATCTTGAGGAGGGGAGATAATCTTGGTTTATTTAGGATACCAGGTTAAGTACAACATGTGTTTTTTTTACTAAAAGGCAGAGGCAAAGTTGAGACAGAAGACAAGGGTTGTGGCCTTGCAGGCAGAGATTGGAGTGAGACTGCTACATGAGTGAAGGAACTTCACTAGTCACAAGTGCTTGAAGAGGAAAAACATTGCATATTCAACAGTCCCAAAGGGAACATGAGCTAAGTGACCCCTCAGCATACATTCAGTGAAAGTGAGTGTGAATTTGTACACATGTTCTCCTGATCTGTGTGAGTGTAAAACTGTGTCATCCTGTTTTTTTACAGAAGTCATAGGAGACTCACAAGAGTGCTAAGTAATGTGCTCAGTTTTCCATGCATTATGTCACTTAACATCAGAAGTGGGGATGATCAGCCTCACGTTCCAGAGAAGGTACATGGGCCTTAAATAACTTTCCTTAGAACAGAAAACTACTGAGAATACAGGCAGGGTTTGATGAGCACAGGCTATCTGGCTTCAAAGACAATACTGTTGACCAATATAGTAATTAAAGGCACCAGCCTCTAATCTAGGCTTCTCTGACACATTTATAATCATCTGTAGCTAGGATCCACATATGAGGGAGAACATGAGGCCCTTGGCTTTCTGGGCCTGGGTTACCTCATTTAGTATAATCCGTTCCAGATACATCCATTTTTCTGCAAATTTCATAACTTCATTTTTCTTTACCACTGAGTAGAACTCCATTGTATAAATGTGCCACATCTTCATTATCCACTCATCAGTTGAGGGACATCTAGGCTGGTTCCATTTCCCAGCTATTATAAATTGAGCAGCAATAAACATGGTTGAGCACATACTTCTAAGGAAATGAGATGAGTCCTTAGGATATATACCTAGGAGTACTATAGCTGGTCATATGGTAGATCAATCTTTATTAGCTTCTCCTTTTAATAACACTAGGCTTCCCATGACTTTCTGTGTAGACACTTGGGTCATGGATCATTTGCAGCCTATATACTAACATCTGGGAACTATTTGACCGTTTTCTCTTATAGTACCTTCTGGGGAGGTTTCTTTTGAGTTTCAGAGAGGGCCAGTCTCATAAATTATTCTGTTCTTCAAATACAGTCTTAAACTCAAGGGTAGAGAGAGAGAGAAGTAGAGGAAGGGAGTAAGGGGTAGAGATGCTTTGCTTTAAAATTATTTGTAATCTGCAATTAAAAATACCTTATTTTCTCAAGCATATAGTTAGAATCTAATAGAATTTAGTGTTTCAAATACAAAAAAGAATCTAAAGGAAGAGATGAAGGGGAAGGAAAGGTTGATCCATTGATTGTAGTAAGCTACAGTTAGAAAGGAACAAAAATCTCTGAAATGTAGTGTACAGTAGGGTGATAATAGACAACAATACACTGAGTATTTCAAGAAACTAGAAGAAAGTATATTGAAAGTATTAAAAGTTTTAATTTTTTTGTTTATTTTTATTTATTTATTTGAGAGCGACAGACACAGAGGGAGAAAGAGACAAATAGAGAGAGACAGAGAATGGGTGCGCCAGGGCCTCTAACCCCTGCAAACCAACTCCAGATGCATGCGCCCCCTTGTGCATCTGGCTAACGTGGGTTTGGGGAATCGAGCCTTGAACCAGGGTCCTTACGCTTCACAGGCAAGCACTTAACTGCTAAGCCATCTCTCCAGCCCCTTAAAAGTTTTAATGATAAGGAAATAGGTATTCTAGAAGATGTTCCTATTTGTACAATTTTATGTACTGCTTAAATTTAATTAGGTAAAATTAATTGTCAAAAATGTTACCTCATTTCTGTAGAGTGCACTGCACGAAACATGATTTCATTTTACTCAGAGATATTCATGTGTGATCTTTTGCTCCCTGTGGGTATGCTACAGTGTGGCTTCCCCTATCTTCAGTTATTCAAAAACATCTCTAGTTGAGATTTGTGTCTTACTTACCTGAATATACCTTATATGCCTTGCATTGGAAATTCAGTAGAATTTAATGTTTAGCGATAGTCGAAGGAATTAAACAAAAAATTAAGCAAAATCAAGTACTAACAATGTACAGAAAATCAAAATGTGAAAACAGATTCTAGTTGTTCATATTTGCATGGAAAGGAAAACACCTCTCCCATTCTTTTTCTGTTGAAACAATTTCTATTTTGGGGCTTTAATTTTTGACAAACTGCCATTCTCTATCAAACAAGGTTTAGCATAAGGTTTCTTTGTCATGGTACATTTAATGGGGATTTTGGTTTTCTATGAGGCTATAGCAAAACCCCAAGAATTTAGTGCTTGAACTCAGTTTTATCCTGCAGATTTCTCCTAGAATTGTAGAATAAGGGTCTAAAGCTGATCTCAGTAGATAAAATCAAGATGTCAAGAAGGTCATGTTCTTTTCTGCAGGCTTTAGGGAAAAATCGTCCTTTCTCTTTTCTAGTATCTAGAAGTCACCCACATTTCCACATTTTCTTGATTGTGCTGTGTTCCTCTGTCTTTATGTCTTCCTTGATGATATTTTACCACTAAGGTGAATCTTTAATTCATTCTTCACTTTGAAAGATCATGTGAATACATAAAATTGACATGTATAATCCAAGCTCATTTCCTGATTTTAAAGTCAAATTATTAGCCAAGTTATTTCCATTGGCACCCTTAATTTTCTTTGCCATGCAAGCTGGTGTATATACAAGGTTCAGAAATTAACAAAAAATATTTTTGAGGAGCCATTATTCTACTTGCTACAACTGTCTGTTATACATTTTGTGTCTTCTGTGAAGATATGAAGTCTGTGGACGCAGGCCCCTGGTTCTCTCCTACAGCTCATCTCAGACCCCAGTATAGGCCCTGGAACATGTTTTGTGTGTGTTTCAGTTATTAATTGTTGCGTAACCTGAAGTATTATTTTGTACAGACAAGAAAAGATGTAAATGTAGAAAGCAAAAATGTGGCACAAGTCTTGCTAGTAAGGGAGTTAGATATAAGGAATTTTATAACAACTGTAACATTATGTTAGACTTTCTTCTTTGAAGTTTGGACTTATAAAACAGATGAGTGTGAATTAAATGTTACAATCTCTGAAAAGTGTAGCATAATATATCACCTTAGAAATAAAATCAATACTTAGGTTATTTTAACTACTAAATAGGTAATCCTATGAGAGCAATTTCCTAACCTTTAAAGAAGGGGAAAACTGTGATTACGAAAATAGATTTTACATTTAAGAATTATTTGCTGTGGCTGCAAGGTTCTTCCCCTTAGGTTACCCAGCCAGGTTCAGTAATCTTACCACTGTGGATATTAGGATTTAGGAAACAATTTCTAAATGCTTGTCAGGAAATTGCAAAATACAAGAACTAGAGGGGGGATGAAATTGTAACTTCAGCGTGCAGAAAAATGTCACTTTCAGTTTTTTTTAAAAAAATTTTTGTTCATTTATTTGAGAGCAACAGACACAGAGAGAGAAAGAGATAGACAGACAGAGAGAGTGGGCACACCAGGGCCTCCAGCCACTGCAAACGAACTCCAGAAGCATGCGACCCCTTGTGCTTCTGGCTAACGTGGGTCCTGGGAAATCGAGCCTGGAACCGGGGTCCTTAGGCTTCTCAGGCAAGCGCTTAATGGCAAGCCATCTCTCCAGCCCCACTTTCAGTTTTTAACCTACAGGTTATCATCTGTAATATGTGGGCGGGGAGGGGGGCGGCGGAGAGTAATGTGCTTTAAAATTCCTGAACAATGCTGCTTTATTTACAAGTAAAAGGGTTGATTCAAATTTAAGTCTTTACTTCCCGTATGATACCAGATACTGTGATCTCCAAATTGTTAACTTATTTTCCCTTCACAAATGGACGCCTCAACCACATTTGGATATCCAAACATGTTTCATTAAGATCCCCCTTCTTTGTTCTACTGTATTTATTCTGGCAGAGGAGTAGAAGGATGGGTAAAGTGGCTCAGGAGAGATGTCAACTATGAATTTTTTAATATCACCATTTCAAATTTGTGAGACAAACCTGCTTTAATTTTATATTTGTGGGAAAACTTTGTTTTATTTCATATTTTTGAGACAAACCTGTTTTCATTTTACATTTGTGGGAAAAGCCTGTTTTTATTTCATATTTGTGGAACAAGCCTGTTTTCATTTTATATTAACAGGACAAACCTGTTTTTATTTCTTTGTTACAATTTTCATATGTATAAAGGGGGGATGATAGGATCTTCCTAATAGAGATAATATATGTGAAACAAAAAGAGTGCCACATATCAAATGTGCTCTCTTATCTGAAAGGCTTCCTAGTAGTGTCTAGGGGTGAATGGATATGAGTCCTGTTCCTTGAAAGCTGACAACAATATTATCATATGCAAATGCTATAGTAGTGTTCTAGATAACAGTAGTATACAATGCAATAATACTGCATACTCACATCAGTCAATCACTTACCTCCTTCATGTAAAGGGATTTGATAGCCTAATCCCTTATTGTCCCTTAAAACATTCACTTAATGATAAAATAGACTGACACCAAATAATTCTGTGCACACAGAGATTAACTTGCTAATGCCAGATATGAAACCAAATTAAAATTCAGTATGCATGCCTTATTAAAACTTTTCCCCAGATGTAAAAGAGTTGCAAAAAGACTTAAAATTCATGACATTTGAAATAATATTTCACTAAACCCACAATGCAGCTTTATTTCATCTTTCAATAAAAATCTATAAAGATAGGGCTGGAGAGATGGCTTAGCGGTTAAGCGCTTGCCTGTGAAGCCTAAGGACCCCGGTTCGAGGCTCGGTTCCCCAGGTCCCACGTTAGCCAGATGCATCTGGAGTTCGTTTGCAGAGGCTGGAAGCCCTGGTGCGCCCATTCTCTCTCTCTCTCCCTCTATCTGTCTTTCTCTCTGTGTCTGTCGCTCTCAAATAAATAAATAAATAAATAATAATAAAAAAAATTTTAAAAAAATCTATAAAGATAGACATGATAAATGAAAATAATTCTGAAAATTAGAACCACAGCCAAAAGATAAGTTTTATGGTTTGCAAATGAGATATATCCTAAAATGTTTGGTCCACTGATGGATCTAATTTTGGAAAGGCTGATGGATCATGAAGGAGTAACTTTACCAGAAGGTTAGTCCATGGATAAGCTCATACAGATGAACTAATTAAGAGAGGAGATAGTGGGCCACTGTAGATGTAATTTTGAAGAAAATATCTTGACCCTAGCCCCTCCTATCTGTATATTTCTGGTTTCTCACCACCATGAGGTGAGTGGCTTGACTCTACCATGATGCTATCTTACTATATATTTTGAAACACAGAGAAAAGTGTGGACTAAAACTCTGAGCCAAATGTAAATCTTTTCTCTTTAACATATTTCACTCAGATATTTGTCATAGCAGTGAAGAGTTTAAGTATACTATACTCTACAGATATCATGAGGTATCTCATGAAACTGATTTACCAGAACTGACTGTGGTCTTTTTCTTGGAGCAAAGAAAAAAAAAAAAAAAAAACAGGAAGAAGGAAGAAGAAAAGGACAGAATGCATTTTGAATAAATATTTCATGGAGAGATTTATAACACAATGTATAAACAAGCACATACCATAGCAGATGCATATAAGAGGGAGTTTTTTCAAATGTATTTTGAAAAGCCAGCACAGTTGGTTTTGCTCAATTCCAGATCTTATTTGAGAAATTCACAAGTGCATTTGCCATTTGAAATGTTTGCACATGGGAAATTTCACAAACAGATTGTAAATACTTAGTGCCAGATATTGAGTGGTCTTCCTAAATGTTTAACAATAATCTCTCAACTTAATAAATAATTAGCTCCATTATGTATGGTTTAAGGATTGCCACAGTCACTGCGGCAAAGTTCAAGGTCAAAGGTGACATCCTTCATGTTGATTACCCCCATTTGAGTCGTGAGGGCTGCAGATATTTTAGCTTCAAGCAGAACCAGCACTGCCAAATTTGAAGCAGATTGTAGATCCTTGACACAAGTAAATGTCATTGTTTTGAGCTATTAAGACTTGGGGGTGGGTTTATTATTTAGCTTCCAGCATCTGGAACACTCTAGTAGTTTAAATTCACATTATTTCTTACTCGTTTATGACTCTAGAACTTTCCAAAAGGTAAGTATTTATTTAATATTTTTTGACATAATAACAAAGACAGAATTCTGTCATTTTAAGAACAGTAAGCAAAATATAATTTCATAATTTTATTCCAGTATCCTAAAGATATTTGGCTGGAAACATTTTAAGAATCAATAGGAAATATATAAACTAAAATACAAAGCAATAAATACTAGAAAATACTTCAGAACCAACTTTCTTAGTCATTATTGTAATTTATGAGGCATATACTTAGAATTTTTTGTCTCAAGAATATGATGTAAAAGTTGGTTGATGTCTGTTAAAGATGTTTTTTATCCTCAAATTAAGGAAAATGGGTAAATTAGGGAGAACCGTGTGGATATACCTATATATTTATTTATAGTGCTATATTTTTATAACAGGACTTTTACACATATATACTTTTACTAGTAATTCATCAGTTACTTATATCAGTTTCTTAATATTTACTAGTGTGTTAATGGAAGATGGTATTTTTTTAAAATTTCTATCTGTTTTGTTGATGGTTAAGGTTGAATTTACCACATAAGCATGAGTTGCTAATTTTAAAATATAAGGCGATATTATTTATCATCAATCACACAGTTATACTTTTATAAACTATAATTAGTATTGCATGTCAATTTCCTATTAATAGCTTAAAATTAAGTTCTTAGTTTTCCATAGGGCTTTACAGTCCTCTAAACCAGCTTTACATTTTTTTCTCTTTAGTAATGATAGTTTTGCTATACATAAATATTTTATTGTTAGTGTAGCCACCTGTACTAACTTTTAAAGAATATTTTATTTATTTATTTATTTATATTGAGAATAAGAGTAAGAGGGGGGAAGAGACACACACAGAGAGGATGGGCACACCAGGGCCTCTAGCCACTGCAAACAAACTCCAGATACATGCACCACATGTGCATTTGGCTTATGTGGGTACAAGAGAACTGAACCTGTGTCCTTTGGCTTTACAGATAAGCTCTTAGCCACAAAGCCATCTCTCCAGCCCTGTATTAACTTTTAAATGACATATATTTTGAATCATAATCAGAAATACTACATAAAATGAGGTCATGGATGATTTGCCCTATATTTTGATATACAGATGCCCTTATAACTTAATTTTATATAGCTCATTAGATCTTAGTCAGTAATATTTCCACTTGTCCTAAGAGACATTCCTTGGTTGCTTCTATACTTTTTTCAAACATAGTAAGCTGATTTGTGTGAGCATGCTACTGACTCTCTGGTTTCTAACCAAATGACATCCATAGCAGGACACTGCAGTTAGAAGTACTCTCTAACTCTTTTAGAAAATATTTAATTAATTAATTTATTTATGAGAGAGAAAGACAGAGAAAGAGAAAGAGAAGATGGGCATGCTAGAGCCTCTGTCTACTGCAAACAAACTCCAGATGCATGTACCACCATGTGCATATGGCTTATGTAGATACTGGGGAATTGAGCCTGAGTCTTCATCATAGGTAAGCTCCTTAACTGCTAAGCCAGCTCTCTAGCCCTCATTTGACATTATTGTTTATACCTGTACTTCTCAATCTAAGTTCACAGCTCTTGATAGATGTCCTTGGACATGGTCTTCTGTCTCTTTGTTCTAGCATGATACGTACATGCATTCCTTCTGTCACAAGCTCAGTGAGGTTTCATGTACCCCATATATATTTTTTTCCCCATAAATATGATGTGTTAGATGCCAAGAGAATTCCTCTTCATGTATAACCTAAACTGCATGCATAAAATGTTTTTTAAATATAATTCAAAGAATGAATGAAACTTAAGATTCAAGTCCCCTTCCAAAGCCTTAGTAAATTTGCATTTATATCTTTGCTTTCTCTTTCTTGAAGGGGCCATACCAAAATACATAAATTCCAAATACTACAAAAAGATTATTGCTTGTATAAATTAACAGACAAATAAATAATATAAGGAAAATATCATAGATAACATATAAGGGTAAAATGTGAATCTAGAAAAGGAAAAGTTACACTGAAATAGAATTTGTCCTGGAAATAACTATCCTTTTTCCATGGCCTTGGTGGGTAGAGAACACATGCATACTATAGGAGAAAATAATACAGGAAAACCCTTTATAAGTTTAGGACCATCAAATGTGATGCCTTCATTGGGTTTACCAGGAAAAGCCAACAACATATCACGAAAGGGTACACTGACAATAGTTGGATATGTTTGATTTATTTTGGTTCAGTTTAGGAGAGAACTATACTTTATGAATCTTCTATACATGTCTGGCATCAGGAGGGTTTGGGTTTAAAATGTATTGTACTTGATTAGCCTTCAAAATTCAATGCTCAAAATGTAGTTAAAATGATAAATTTTGAGGGCTGGAGAGATGGCTTAGCAGTTAAGCGCTTGCCTGTGAAGCCGAAGGACCCCAGTTTGAGGCTTAATTCCCCAGGACCCACGTTAGCCAGATGCACAGAGGAGTGCAGTTGTCTGGAGTTCGTTTGCAGTGGCTAGAGGCCCAGGCACACCCATTCTCTCTCTCTCTATCTGCCTCTTTCTCTCTGTGTCTGTCATTCTCAAGTAAATAAATAAAAATGTACAAAATTTTTTAAAAAAATGATAAATTTTGAACAGATATTGGTCATTTTCCCCCAGTCGCCCATGTAGCACCTTCTGGCACTAGACATGCTGGCTGTCTGGGGACTGACTCTCTTCCAGCTTCCAACCATGCCATTCAATTTTACATGTTGACCACATACAGTGTCTTCAGCAGTAGGGACTTACCACTAACTTTTGATGGGTCATCAAGTACTCAGACAGAAATCTGTCTTTCTTTTAGGAAACCATGTAGGTGTCTCTGATCAAAAGCTCATTGTGGATGATCGCCCCTTGCTGATATTGGGAGTTACAGGTCAGTGCCCACTAAGAGAAGGAAGAAAAAGATAACTAATATACAAAAATTAGAGAGAAGGGAGAGAAAGGGAGGGGAGAGGGAGAGAGGGAAGCTGCAGAAGATTAAGGTTGGTCTTAATCATACCCTCTCTAGTGTCTAGTGGCTCAGGTGTTCCCTCTAAGGGCCTGGTGAAGGTTCAGCCATTTGGTCTGCCTTTTAGGGAGTAGAATTTTATGGTACCATTGCTGTTTGGGTCTAGATCTGTGTATCCCACCACTCCCTTCCCCCGCCCCCCCATCCTATTGTCTAGTCTGTGAGATGATTGCTGGGTATGTAAGGCATCTTGGGTAGAGTCAGGTTAGGTGCTGTAGATGAGTGAGACTATATGGCGATTTTGTTGTAATACCTACACAAGTGCAATAGTGGCACACAGCCATGGTGGGAAACCAACAGTTCTTGATTCTGCTAACTGATCCCCTCAATGGTACCAGACCCATAGCTGGAGCTGGGAAACAAGTCAGAACCATATCCAAACATAAGCCCACTCTCCATTATCAAGCCACCATCAATCGTGGACTACAAGAGGGCCTACACCTATTAAATTCTCTATATAAAAAAGTAAGGGTTATTTCATTTGTCCCAGTGCTAACATACTCTCCATTGGAGAAACTGCTTCTCTTTTTCAGATAGATGTAGTTCCTAAGGAGAGAGCCACCTCATCATGCCTCAAAAGGGCCCTGGCTGAAACTAAGAAAAATTGGTGAAACAAGCAAGGGTGCTGCTTTCCTGATGAACCTGATAGCAGCACAATGGGGAAGGAGACCAACACAGAGAAAAATCAACTCCTACCAAATCAGACAGCCAGAGACCCAGTGGCTCCAACACCTCATCACTGAAGCAGACCAAAAATGAACCCAACATGGCTCAGGGAAATTTTGTGGAAGAGGGGGCAGAAAGTATGTCAGAGCCACATGTTGGGTCATGATATGCAGAGACATTTATCCTACCCATAACTGAGGGATAACTCCACAATACATGACCCATATACCTCTATAAGGAGGGGCCAAGGGGAGGGGGTAAGTTACGAATGAGCCTAATAATGGTACCAAACTGACTGTATTTGCTGAATACAAAACTAATTAATTAAAATTAAATAAAAAAATAAGGAGAAGAGAAAAATGGTAAATTTTGTTCAGACAAATGATATGAACCTTGAAGATCAATAAAAACATTTTCTATGTTGAAGTTACCATCAGCATTGTCATGTTTTGCTATTTCAGAATGTAAACTATTGTCTTTTCAGTTTTTACCTTGGCTATTCTATTAGTTCTGGGGAAAACCAACTCTAACTGGACTGGAGGTCTGCTCTATGGGAGGGAATACATGTCTGGTACTGAAAACTTAATCAAAAGCTTATTGCAGGGAAGGTCATTAGCCTTAGGGGTGTAAAGCATGCTCTTGTCTTGCTAGATGCATATATATAATATATTATATATAATATATATTATATTATGTATGTATGTATGTATGTGTGTGTGAATATATATATATATATATCACCAAACTGCCCTATAAGCACTACACTTAATGTTCATATTCATATATTAATGGTACTCTCACTTTTGGTTAGAGAAACTTCTCTTTTCAGATGGCGGTGACCACTGGGATGTCCCTAAAGGCAACGTAGTGCTGAGAAGAAGTGACAAAGATTTCCAGCACTGAAACATCTCTATCACACCCAACAAGGCTCAGGGTCCCATTGTGGAAAAGGTGGCAGGAAGAATGTGGGAGCCACAGGAAGGGTAGGCCTCCTCATATTGTGTTCTTCCAGACACAAAGTGGGCTGGATATCCATGACCTCACAGTGCCTGACACTACCTACACAAGACCATAACAATAGGAGGAAAAGATGCTGACATCAAAATAAAAGAGACACTAGTTGAGAGGAGGAATGGGTATGATGGAGAGTATAGTTTCAAAGGGGAAAGCAGGGGGAGAGAGGGAATTATCATGGTTTACTGTCTATAATTATGAAAGTTGTCAATAAAAATATAAATAAAGATGTCTCAGTGACAAGTCTAATTAATGAATTCAGTTTTTATTTGACCATTTTAGATGCTTACTTGTTTATTCTAATGTATTCACAAAACTGAAAAAATAGAAACTTTATTGGATTTCTAAAAAATAGAAATAACACACCTTTCCCACTCATAAACTGAAGCAAGGAAACACCACCAAATAATCAGTTCCACAAACAGGAGCAAAACAGGCAGCAAAATAAAATAGCAGGGACCCAGGAAAAGTTCAGGCCACTCTGCAAACATTTAAGCTGGAAATCAGATCTGCCACTAAATACACTTTAGGGCTGGACCACAGAATGTGCCCTAGTGGCATCTCTTTTAGCCATGTGGCTGGAACTAAATTGTAATAAAACACCTGAGGAATTGGGGGAGATATCTGCAAACTACCACTTTCTGCCCCTGGCCCCCAATAGATTCCTGACCATCTCACATTGTAGATTGTATTCAGTCCAACATCAAAGGTCTCCATGGTCTTTACCAAAATTAAGATTGATCAAAGTCCGAAGTCTCAACTAAGAGTTAAGTAAGGCTGTCTCTTAACTTTGAGGCTTGTAAAATGAAACAAATTACATACTGTTGCAATCAGCTTCCAATTGCTGGCAGAAAATAGCTCACCAAGAGCAGATTATAGGAGGAAAGGGTTTATTTTGGCTCAAGACTTGAGGAGAATCCCCATAATGTCAGGGAAAATGATTTCATGGAAGACAACAGCCTCAGAAGAGTGTGCCAAACACTGGCAAGGGGAAGCTGTCTATAACAACCATAAGCCTGCCACCAACAAGATAATAATACCTCCTGAAGTCTCCCAATTCCCCATTGTTACCTGTTGGGGACCTAGCATTCACTAAACATAAGTTTATGGGGATACCTGAATCAAACCACCACACTCTGACTTTGGCCCTTATAAATTGATAACCACCCATGATGTAAAATGCTATGTATTCAACACAACTTTAAAAGTCTGCATTATTTTTATCAGTCCCCATGATATTCAAACATCCCTATAGTCCAAGGTCTTTTAAATGAGCCATTGTACAAAAAAAAAAAAAAAAAAAAAGAAGAAGAAAAGAAAAAAACATAATGGAATAGCTTACACATTCACACTGCAAAAGATGGCCTTGGGCATAGCAAAGAAATATTCAACCAATACAAGATTTAAAACAAGCAAGAGAAACATCAAACTTTGTAGCTCTAAGTCTGACAATTCATCTTTGTCATGTCTCTAAGTCTGATAATTCAAACCAGAAACAAGTCTCTGGAATTTCAAGTCTGCCTGTCCAGCTAGGCTACTCACATCCCAGAAAACTTTATCCATGATAGCAACTCTCCTTGGCAGCCAACCCATAGTCCTGACATCTTAATTAGGTCTCCGCTGCAAATAGTGGTTCATGCTTATGGCTCCATTGTGCCTCCATGCAGGTAACCAACAAGCCTGCTTCATACTGCCCACGGCCATTTCAAAAATACAAAACTTTGTTGCAAATTCAGTGCCCATCTCTTTGCTGCATTTGTTATACTCCATAGTAAAAGGATAACTACCAATTTGTTAAACTTGGGGCGGGGGAGGAGATAAGGCAGACTGTGAAAAACAGGACACTTCTTCAGCATTCAGGCCCCTTCAAAAGACTGCATTCTTTGTGTTGTCCCAATGCTGATTAGCTGGCCCAATATCAATGGCTGTAATCTCTCAAACAATTGCAGCTGAACAGGCAGCAGTTTCAACCGAAAGATTTCCTTTCTTTTTCTGTGCCACAACTCTGCTTATACCAGTGTATTTCTTTTTCTTTCTTTTTTTTTTTCCCCCCAAGGTAGGGTCTCACTCTAGCCCAGGCTGACCTGGAATCCACTATGTTGTCTCAGGGTGCCTCAAACTCACAGTGATCCACCTATCTCTGCCTCCCAAGTGCTGGGATTAAAGGCGTGCACCACCACACCCAGCTATACCATTACATTTCTATGCAATGCAACCCTGCACAAGTTTGCAGGACACAGACAGGCAAAATATTGCAGGCCCCTCTCACAAACTGCTTTTAGACCAGTTCCAACAAGGCTCTTTCTCATCTGCATAAGGCTAACCTCACAGCCCATAGTTCTTACTGAATTCAGATCTTCCAACTCTGACCAGAATAGTCCATTAAACTTATAGCACTACAAAGCATCTCTTAGGCCAAGATATCAAATTTATCCACATTCCTCTCACAAGTAAGTTCTAAAAAGCCAAAAGCCAGTAGTCAGGTTTCTAGCAGCAACAGCCTTACTTCTCATTACCAATCTTGTTGTTGCAGTCAGCTTCACATTGGTGACAGAAAACACTGCACCAAGAGCAGCTTGTGGAAGAAAGGATTTATTTTTGCTGACAGACTTGAGCAGAAGCTCCATGATGGCAGCAGGAAACAATGGCATGTGCAGAGGGTGGATATCACCTCCTGGCCAACATCAGATGGGCAATATCAGCAAGGAAGTGTGCCAAACACTTATAAGGGGAAGCTGGCTATAACACCCATAAGCCTACCACCAACAATATATCACTGCTAGGAGGCTCCAATTCCCAAATTTTTACTTGTAGGAAACCTAGCATTCAGAACACATAAGTTTATGGGGGACATCTAAATCAAGCAACCACACACTATGTGCCACATAGTGGCACAGCATGAACATTGCTATAAGGCATAACAAGGAGAGAGTAGACCAATGCTAAATCAACAACCGTTAGGCAGACATCAAACATCTATAGTTTAAGTTCTATATCCAGTGATGACAGTCTCAATATTTTCCAATTCTGCCCCTCCAGCTGGACTGAGTAGTTGGAGAAAACCACTATCCCATGCCAACAGTGCCCTGTGGTAGCCCTTGCATAGTCCTGGTACATCCAAAACAACTGGAGTCTCCATTGAAAAACGTAGTCCATCTTCCAATGGATTCACTATTCTGTATATCAGGGACTTCATGCCCTGTTCCATACTCATGAGCACTTCATGACCCATTTCCATGCATTTTTCATGCTTCCAAAATCAATACCAGATGCGTAGGACACAGCCATATTTTTAATCCTTAATTCCTTTCTTTCAGTTTGAAAGGAGTTTGCATTTCAACCATCCACTCTTTCTGGAGTGGAATCACCTCAGGCACTTTTTCCATTATTTCAATGTAAAGCTGTTGGGCTATCTTTAATCACGGTAATATCTCCTTAAAAATAACAGCTTCAACAACCAGTATAAGTGCCAGTAATTTTAAAGTTGCTTGAATTTTTCCAACCTAAAATCTTATATTTTTCAGTTCTATATCTTCTACCAAGAACAACAGATCAGACTTTTTAAATTCAACCTTGCTTAAACTCTCTGGATATGGACAGCAGAATGCAGCCAGCCCTTATTCCAGTAGCCCAGTTCCAACAATGTTCACTGCAGTCTTTCCTTCCCCTTTGATAGTTCCATAGCCAACACAATCTCTGCACTTAGTATTTTCATGCTCTTACTAGAATAGCCCATAAAACTTGGCTTACTGCTCTGGAGAAGACATCTTCAGTTGCATGTATCAAGTTAGTAGCCATTCTTAAAAATAAAATAAAATAAAATAAATAAACAATAGCCATTCCTCCAGAACAAAAGTTCTGAAAGACCAAAATCTACATGGTTAGATTCATCACATAGCAACGACATCACTTCTTGGTATCAGTGTTTCATTTTAATCAGCTTCACATTGCTAGGATGAACATCCAAACTAGACATACTTTATTGGAGGAAGGGTTTATTGCAGCTTACAGATCTAAGGAGAAGTTCCATCCCAATAGTGGAAGAAACTGGTTCCCATTCATAAATCTAAGCACAGAGACCCCACCGGCTAGCACCACCAGCAAGAGCAAAACTGGCAGCAAAATAGCAAGAACACAGGCAGAGGTCAAGCCTTTCTGCATACTTTTAGGCTAAAAATCCAGATATACCTTAGGGCTGGGACTCCAGGATCTGCCTACTGTGAGCCCTCTTCCAGCCAGGAGGCTGGAAATCTAACTTTCAATAAAACATCTGAATCTATATACATTGAAACTATCATCTCATGTTGTACTTTATGTTTTGAAAACCCAAAGCACAATGATTCCTATGAATTATACATATATTCACATATATATGTACATAAAACAAATACAGACGCACAGAATATTTTTCTCTTATATTAAAAATGATTCTATTAAACATATTTTCAAAAATCTTTTTTTGTGTTAAAGGTCTTTTTCGCTAGGATTATCTAAGCCAGCTAAAAATTATCTGAAAAACTAATGCAGTTTTGGGGTGTTGTGTCATGGAATTATAACAACAATCACACATTTGGCAATGTTTGGAAATGTTTTTCATTTTATCAGTAAGGAGAGATGGTAGCTATATCTCCTGACATCTACTGGGTACAGACCAAAATAGCCATTAATATTTCTACAGTGCACAGTAGCCTTCTGTAATAAAGATTTATCAGGTTCATAATGCCTTCAATGCTGATCTTGAGAAACTGGTTTAATCATATACTTTCTCACCTTTTTCCTTTTCAATTTCATAGTGTCAAGTTGAAAAGAATAAGTTCCTGCACTTGTTATGGGGTTTTCAAACACTAGATTTTATATATATAGTCTTAAATTTCTTTTTAACTATTTAATGTTTTTACATTTAAATCTTTAATCAATTTGAGTTTTAAAAGATTTTACTTTTTAAATGTCAAAATTTAGGATTCAAGGGGAAATTAACTAACTGCACCAGCACCAACAATTAACGCTTTTCTCTTGATTCTATTTTTAGAGGAACTTTATTTGATTACACTGATTTATTTCCACACACTCATAAACCACATTGTTATTGTAATTCCTATTTTCTTTTCTGAGACAGAGTCTGTCTTTTTAGCCTAGGCTGGCTTTGAACTTGCAATCCTTCAGCTTTAGTCTGAATGCTGGGATTACAAACCTAGACTACAACTCTCAGCTCTATCATTTGATTTCACACAAATGCACATGTGCTCGAGAGCGCACAAACACACACACGTGTGTGTGTGTGTGTGTGTGTGTGTGTGTGTGTGAATACATTATGGCTTTCTGGGACATTACAATATCCCACTGTAATATCACAATGCCAAACTTTGACAACATTTTGACCCAACATGGCTACAATATGATAGCACAGTATGCTACAGTGACGTCACAATAACCTACTGTAACATCACAGTACTCATCTATCAACAATTCCATCACAATTCCAAACTGTCAGAATCTGTTGCAAACTATGATATTACAATGGTTCAACGTCACAAAGCAAGGCCACAGTGACATTAAGGACCCATTTTGAGACTTGCAATATCCTACTGTCACATCACACTTTGTGACATCACATGTATATGTATGTATATGTGTATTATGTATGTATGCATGTGTATACATGCCCCACTTGATTATATATATAATCTGTTTTAGTATCTGGTAACACATTATAATAATTTTAACAACTTTAAACTTAATATTTTTTGAAAAATTTTGTGTGTGTGTTTTAATTGTCGGTGCCTGTGTGGGCACATGTGCACCACACAGTGTGTGGAGGTCAGAGGACAACTGCGAGTGTTGGTCATCACCTTCCACCTTATTTGAGGCAGGAGATGTTGACGACGGCTAGGCTGCCTCCCACCAATACTTTGATAATTTTATTTGATACAGTCTTAAATTTACATTTAACTGGTGACACAAATTCATGTTGTTAATATATATTGCATTCCACATTTTGTTAAACATTCTATATGGATTATCTGTGCCCTTAGTGTAAAGCGTGCCTTTTCCTTTCATTAACAATATTTTTTTCTATTTTATGAGATTGATGCTCTACTTATTGCACTAATGAGTCACCTATGTTTCCTATTTTAAATGTCATTTCCTGTACCTATTTTAAAAATCATTGTCATATATTTTTCCTTTTCTAGAAGAGTTATTTTTCTTGACCTTTTATAAGTACAGTCCACTTGGAATTAATTTTTTATTTGAAATAGAGAATAATCAAGTACTACTTGTATAAAAGATAATCACTCTATGACCTTGAGTGTTTTTTATTGCATACTTATTTTACATTATTTTTTGGGTTTTCAGCAAAATTGAGCAAAGGTAAGTTACTTACAAATATCGAACCTCACCACTATCAATGTCCCCTATCAGAATGGTACATATATTAAAGTTAGTAAATCTATACTGAGGCATCATCTTTATTCAGTCAATAATATACATTAGGGCTAAATCTCAGTGTTGAATATTATGTGAACTTATTTTATTTTTGATGCTGATGTAAGTGGTTTCATTTAATTTTTTTGTAAAATGATGATGTACCATAGAAATATACTTGTCTTTTCAATGATCTTATATGTATTACCTTGTTAAATTTATTTAAATACCTAAACCATTTCAGTAGTTTCCTATGGAATTTCTTAAAAACAACAGTTTTCTCTTCAAATAATGATTTAAAAAATATTTTTATTTCAGTCTTCATATTTTCTCTTTATAATTTAGGATAATGCTAAATAAAAATGATTATGTTTTAGATTCTTGGGCAGTAAGAGAACAGGGTACTTAGGTGATGCCTTTCTCATCCAAGAATTTGACTTAAGAGTCTGTGTGGGGCTATGGATGACTCACTTTGTTTTCTCTTTAATACAGAGTCACTCACCAAGCTCTGGGTTTGGGCAAAATGGCTAGAGTGCTTTCAGTTTTACTGATGTTACAGTGAGGGGGTGACAGACCTCCTGGCAAGCAAAATATTTTTCAACCTGTTTCCCCATCTTCTCAAAAGTTGCTACTTCATAAGTTACCAAAATAAAATAAATACATTAAAACTAAATAAGTACAAGGCCCATTATCAATTTTTTGTGAAATCCAGTTTTCCTCCATGGAACAAACATTATCATAACTAGATAAAGTGCCTTAATTTCAAACCCAAGTAGCATTGGTTTAGATTCTCAGTTCCTTTTTCTACTGCTCTTTCCATCTTTCTTCAGAATTCCATCTGCACCTGTGGCCTTGCTCATTTTCTGTGCTCTGAAGCCTGATGTAATTGAAAAAGGTAAAGCACTGATGTTGGAGCTGCTAGGCAGGGCCCATCAAGACAGCTTTCAGTTAGAAACAACTGGGATCATTTTAAGTTTCTTTGGGTAACTGTATGGCAAATAGTCACTCTTGTCTGTCTTCTGTATCTTATTTTCCTGTTTTCTGAAGAAAATGCAGTTTGACACATTGGCAAAAAATTATCTTAGGTTTCGTTTCAGAAAGTTAAGTGCTGTAACCCATTGAAAGAGGACATTACTAACAATCATTAGAATGCCACACGATAGACATCAATGGCTGATTATAATGGAGCTACATGTAGCGCCCTTTTGAGCTCTTCTGGAAGGCATTGCTGGTAGAATTCTTATTAGGAATATGCTTTCTATGAGACTTTAATAGTACTTCTATTTTTGTCTGGAAAGAAATGATCCTTACAATACTAATTTGCTCACTTAATGGGATTTCTTCCCCTATATGCACTGAAGTTTCTAACTTGGAATGGGTGATAGCTTACATTAGCCTAGATAGAAAAGTCCCCTCACATTGTATATGAGAATAAAAAAAATGGAGTGAGATGTAATTCCAAGCCTTCTTTGGAAATTGAGGAAATCTATTTATAATTTTCTTTGGTTACTCATTTTGAATATTGTCATTGCAAAAATCATGGCTTTTATATTAGGCATGAGGTATTTATGGAAGATATAGAAGTTGATAGGAAAGAAAATAGACTTTTAAAAATGCATGTGAACACAAAGGATATTGTTTCACTGGCTTAATAAGAGAATTCAGTGTGCTCCCACTACATACTAGGCTCTACTCCAGTCACTGGAAAAATTAGGAAACCAGGCAAATAAAGTACCAGCCTTGGCCAGCTTGCACTTGTGCATATGACAGACAGTGCACAGGGAAGTGCATGTGTAATGCGATATCAGATGATGGCAAATGTAATGAAATGACCAAGCTGGCAAAGATGAGAGAGATAAGTGCTATTTTAAACAGCATTCTATCAGTTTTTACAAGAAAATGATGCATTTGAATATGAACATTGTTGCCATGTGTTTTCATGAAGTAAATGATATGCAATTTTATCTCATTATCTGTGATGAAGTAGTTTCATTCTTACTCCTATACTTGTCCATTTTTTGTTCTCTTTCAGTTGTCTACTCTATTGGTATTCTAAAAATAAACCAAAAATGCACCTTCAATTTTAATTTAGCCTTTCTCTGTTTTTGTTTCTATCACTGTTATTTTGTCCTTTAACTTTATTATCTGTGCCTTCTTTCTTTTGAATTCTTTCTAATTTTTCAAAATGAGTCCTGAATTTATCTATTTTACATTTATTCCTACTGTGTGTGTATATAATGTATGAGTGTTCATATATGTGTGGGCACACATATGTTTGTGTGCACATGCATGGACATGTATGGAAGCCAGAGGTCAAAGCTGGGTGTGCTCCTCAATTATTTCTCTCCATCTTTTTTTTTTTTTTTTTGAGACAGGATCTCTTTTTGAATATAAACACACCAATATGGCTAGACAGACTAGCCAGCAAGCCCTAGGAATCATCCTTTCTCTACAGTCTTAGTGCTAAGATTACAGTATGTGCCACCACGCTCTGCTTTTACAGGAGCACTGGGGATTAGAACTCAGGTTCTTATGCTTGAGGGACAAGTCCTTTACCAACTAACTGAACCATTCTGCCAGCTCCTAGATTTATTCTTAATAAGTCATTGAAGCCTACACTTTTTCCTTTGAGTTGTATGACAGCCATACTCTTCTAAATTTACTTCAGATTTTCCACAGATGTTATTAAATAAAGAAAAAAAAAAACTTCATAGATTCAAAGTCAGGGAAAATGCAGGACAAAGTTATGGAAATTAATCTCTAAGGCTAGAGACAGTTGATGACAGATCATCTTCCTATGGATTACTTCATAATGAGGTGTGGAGTTATTCAAGATGAGGAACTGGTAGTTGCCACAGACCAGTTACTATTGGTATTTTCCTCTTTGTCTTTTCCACATGAGAGCTATGAGGCACTGGTGATACAGTGCTTAGCATAGCTGCCTTCCAAATGAGAGTTTACGTGATTAAGTATCCTGTCCTAATTTCTCCATCATGTACTAATTATCTGGGTAAAAATTACAAAAATACAGTGCAGTGTAGCCACTTCTAGGTGTGAAAGAGGTAACTGAACAGAAAGTGAAACAGAATTGGGATAGATCTGCTAAATATCTTTGATTTTGACGGTTACTCTGTTTGCAATGAGGAAATATGTTTTATGTGATAAAGACAGGGTATATATGGAAGTTTTAGTGGATTCCAAAAGACATTAGTAAGTATTATCTCCTTATTCTTTTATCATTTAAGTGCCATACTACTAGTGCAGTTTTAGAATTCTATAGTAGTGGAATTATAAATATGCTCACCATCATAGATAAAGATAATGTATTGGTGTTATTGCTGCAAGTAGACTATGTGACAAAGGACTAGCCCATGAGATATGAGGATCCAGGGTTCAAGTCCCTGCTCAGGCGCCAGCTGTGGGTTCCTGGGTCCTCTGGGGCCTGGCCATGGAACTCCTGAAGGCACTCCAGGCAACCATGGAGACCAAGGTTGTGCATACCTGACAAGAATCACTCCTGGGAGTCAGTTTTGGTGAACAGCTCTCAGTTTATTGTCAGGGAAATGGGGTTATAAGCATTTAAGGGTCCTAAAGGGGTTGGATGTACAAGGTTGCTTGCTGATGCCTAATTAGCATATGGGGACATTCATTCCTGAAAGTAGGCAATGGAAGGGGGAGGGGCTGTGCAAAGGTGCTGGCTAATACTAGGCAACTGGACAAAGGCCACAGGGTTATGGGCAAAGCCTAAGTCTTATCTGAATGTCCAGGTGTCCTGTGCTTGGAGAGGGAGTGGCCTTACTTCCTGCTGATCTCAGGGACAAAGATGTTGTCTGTGGGTTCAGGCTCACCGCAACTCCCGAAAATGGGGAGAGAAGATCCCCTGCTGGTCTGGTCCCTGAAATATGACTGGCGGTTCAGGCTGCTGTGATGCCCCCCCTTCCCATATCCTGGGGCCTTAGTGTCAGACAGCTTAGGTTTGCTTTAAACCTGGGCCCTGCCTATGTTCAAAAGGAATTATTTGTCAAGTGCTGAAATAAACATATACCTTTACTAATTTCTTAGCAAACTACTGGTAGAAGTTGATATGGTATGATGGTGTGAATTATTGCACCACTTTGGACAGGGGCAAGGGCTCTCTGAGGGTGGCAGAATGTATTAGTCACCTTCTCACTGTTGGGATAAAATACCTGACAAAAAACAAGTTTAAGAGAGAAATAATTTGACTTCTGGTTAAGATGATGGTATAGGAACCATGCCAAAGTAGCCTAGGGGAGAAAAAGCAAAAAAAAAAAAAAAAAAAAAAAAACAAACCCAGAAAAATACACTCTTCTACTAAAAAGTGAGGTGTATAAGAAATTATCAACTACAGAAGAGAAGCAGGAGAGATCCAGAGCATCCAGAGTCCACACAGGCAGGCAGAAGCGGCTCCAGCAGCGGTGGCACCAGGTCCACGGGCCGCAGCTGCAAGGCTCAGCTTGAGCTGCAGGAAAAGCCAGGTGAGGGGATTCTCCACTCATAATGGAGCTCCTAGCAAACTCAAGAAATGTGAAGGGAGGATCACAGCAACTAATGGAGGACCAGCTTGTGAAGTAGACGATCTCATGGACCAGCAGGAGAACTAGAGCCACTATCCACAGCCTCCCCTCCCCCACTGCCAGCATAAGCTCCAGCAAGCACCCAAAACCTGGGGAAGGGAGCTCACAGCAACCACGAGCAGAGCAGCTATCCAGAGACCCAGCCAGCCTACCTGAACACACAGCATAGCAAAGAAGGACACAAGCAGGAGTGCAGCATAACTGAGACCAAAATCATCCCCAAAGGTAACTAAGATTACACCAGGTCCGTACCTGCCAAATAAGCATGGTATGTAGGCTTGAATTAGAGTGCTAACTGCACCTTCCATGTCAGGATAAATTATATGTTAAATCTGATGGATGGTCGGATCTGCTATTCTTCTTCTTTTTTTTTTTTTTTCAAGGTAGGGTTTCACTCTAGTCTAGGCTGACCTGGAATTCACTCTGTATTCTCAAGGTGGTCTTGAACTCATGGTGATGCTCCTACCTCTGCCTCCCGAGTGCTGGGATTAAAGATGTGCACCACCACGCCTGGCTGCCATTCTTAATAAGCTATATTTTGAGCTTGTCATTTGTTGTTTCCTGATTTATAGTGCCTTTGTTTCCTCTTCTGTTGTTCATTAGGGAAGGGTCTCACTTGGTCACAAGATGACTTGGAACCCTCAATAGACCAGAAATCTTAGCCTCCTAGTTTACAGGATTAAGGGTGTGGGGCAGCACACATCCCAAGGGACTGTGACCTTGTTAGGGGATCTGGTTGTCATAATACCTTCTCTTGCATAAATACTGTGTGCTGTTTTTCATTGAATGTGTACATTATTTAGTGAAATTTTAGAATCTGCATTTTCTTCTACTCAGCCTACTTGAATACTCTCATAGTAGGCAAACCCAACATCTAGAGTCACTTTTGTAGATACTCTGAAAGTCTTTAGAGCCATACCTAGCACCTTAAGCTCCTACCCTGAAGATATATAACATTAGTTTGATTGATGGATCTAATAATACTTCAGCTAATTAGAAAATCCAAGCATTAAATTAATTCAAGATGAAAAAATATGTACATTATAACACAAGAAACACCAAAATTAAGGCAATATAAATCCACTAAAAAATATTAATGCATCAGAAATGACCTCCAGTGAGAATGACTTAGAGGAAATGCCTGAGAAAGATTTCAAAAGAATCATTATAAATATGTTCAAAGAAGTCAAAATGGAAATCAAAGGAATGAAAGAAGAAATCAAAGGAGCCAAAGAAGACACTGGAAACCAATTTAATGAAATAAAGAGGTAAATACAATACAAATAAGAAAATGGAAAGAATAAAGAAGAGAGAAAGAATTTAGTTAAGCCTTCCAAGTCTCAGTCCATCATGGCTAGGAAGGCATACTAGGTGGTAGTAGCTTGAGGCAGCTGGTCACTTTCAGTCCACCATGAGGAAGCAGAGAGCAATCAATGTTTATATTCAGTCAGCTCTCTACATTTTATATGGTCCAAGACCCAAGCCCACTAGTTGGTACCATCCATAGTGAAGGTAGGTCTTCCCACATAAATTAACCTAATCAAGACAATCCCTCAGAGACATATAATCACTCACAGATAATTCTAGGTCCTGTCAAGTTGACAATTATGTAAACCATCACACAACATGATACAACAGAAAGAATGTACAAGTTCCTGGTGACAATGGGCATATGATACTTATTCTAGGCCTACTTACCCACAAGAAAGAACTTCAATACCTATTTTGCTTAAAATATTAATGTTGGGTCTTTATTATAGAACCTAGGACTATACCCTATGTAATACACCGGTGAAAAGAAGCTTGCCAGTAGAATTCAATAGAAGTACTGAGGCTCTGGTCCAGATGTGTGCTTGGTGAGTTACGACTAAGTATGGGCACAGTTCTGTTTGACTGACACACATTGCACAGAAGGTCATGAGGGAGGAAGAGAGCTCAAATGAGCTGTTAGCAACTGATCCCTAGGAACTATCTGGATCACTGATTTTATTGAATTTTATTCTAAGGGTCAAGAGAAAGCATCTTAAAGTTGAGAGTAAGGGAGTTACAAGAGTTTATTTGTGCTTTAGAAAATACATTAAGTTTAAAACTCTACTAACAAATTCAATCTCCATAATATCAAAATTCTTAAAAACAATCATGCCTTTCAGTCTTTTGCAAGATTAAAAAAAAAAAACAATTGAGATGTTTCACCTTGCTAGATATTATCTCATTATTCCAGAGTCACTTTTTTCTATTTTATTTATTTATTTGAGAGAGAGAAAGATGAGAGAGAGAGAGAGAGAGAGAGAGAGAGAGAGAGCATGCCAAGACTTCCAGACACTGCAAATGAACTCCAGATGCATGTTCTACATTGTGCATCTGGCTTACATGGGTCCTGGGGAATTGAACCGAGGGCCTTTGGCTTTTCAGCAAGCACCTTAACCACTAAGCCATCTCTCCAGCCCCAGAGTCATCTTTCAAAAGCATGACTTTGATCTGTTATTTTGCTGCTTGAAAATCACTTGTGTTTTCTCCTGGAGGAAGAATCTTAAAACTCTTCAGAATATAACTTTCTGACCTAGATTTTCTGACATTCTACATTGCCATACCATGGTACAAATAAATAGCCAAACAATAATCAATGAATCAGTAAGTGTTAACTCTGCTGCCAATGGGCTAATGCTAAGTGTCAAAACATTCTTGGAACAAGGAAGATGATACCGATACCTATCCTCAAGAAGTATAGGGTTTTAAAGAAAAGGTAGGCTAGTGTGATGGTTAAATTTTGTCAACTTGATCTGCTTAGGAATCCACAGACATTCCTCATAAGGGGGTCTCTGAGGTTGCTTCCGGAAGGATTAACTAAAGGAGGAATCCTTCTCCCAGGGTGAGCCCTTCCCCCAGTGTGGGCGTCCCCCCTTGGAGGGGCCTTTGTCTAAGGAAGCTTTGGGAAGGAAAGTGTTCTCTCCTCCCACCTGACTGCTGGCCCTGCTTGCTGCTTGAAGACCAGTGTGGACTGAAGTGCAGTGTCTCAGTGCCGGATTGGGACTGCTGAGGCATCCAGCCTCATGCACTGAGCAGCTACCAGGTTCCTTGACTCTCAGGCCTACAGTTTGCTATTGTTGGTCTGCCATAAACTAAACCAATAAATTCCCTTTTAATACAATTCAGTGTGCCAGTTCTCTTCTTCTAGAGAACACTGACTAATACAACTACATAAAGAAGAGTAATGGGCATTTAACAATAACAGTTAACATAATCTAAAGTTCTGTTGGCTTCTAACCATGGCTAGGTATTTTCAGCTAAATTAATCAAAATGAAATTTCATTAAAAATTTAGCAGTTGTCCTGGACAAATTTCAAACATAAGAGCCATACATGTCTAGCAACTATCCTAATTATAGAACAAATATAGAATAACATTCCTACTATTTGATAAAGTTCTAGTGAGAAGAGGATCATGGCAGAAGAGCTACTCTGCAGAATTATAGATGACTTTTGAAAATAGGGGCTGGAGAGATGGCTTAGCGGTTAAGCGCTTGCCTATGAAGCCTAAGGACCTCGGTTCGAGGCTTGGTTCCCCAGGTCCCACGTTAGCCAGATGCACAAGGGTTGCACGCGTCTGGAGTTCGTTTGCAGAGGCTGGAAGCCCTGGCGCGCCCATTCTCTCTCTCTCCCTCTATCTGTCTTTCTCTCTGTGTCTGTCGCTCTCAAATAAATAAATAATTTAAAAAAAAAAAAGAAAATATACACAGGTACAAAAACTTAAGACCAGTGGTGAAGCAAATATGACATGAGTGATTAGCGATGTTTCCTGACCAAGAAAAGCAATTCAATACTTATATTGTTTATAATTCTCAGAACACTATTTGAATAAAATGTACAACAGTGTTTCAACAGATTTTTTAAAATTGTTTTTCAATGCTATAGATAGTTGCTGCCTTCATGTCTGAATCTGGGCCTATTGTTATCATGGCATCTAACTCTAATTTGGTGCATCCTGAGTAAAGGATATTTAAGAGCTAGTTACATATACAATGTGGTTGTGGCCATGAGGAGTGTGGGGAAATTATTCAAAACAGAGAGAGAACAGCATGTGGGAGGTCATGTGGTAGGTGATAGCCTTGTCTTTACAAAGACATAAAGCATGAAGTTGGTGGGAGTGGTGCTTAGATCACAGTTGTGTTAAGTGGAGGTTATAAAAATGTTCAGATAACTCTACAGTCAACCTTTGGAGAGTCTCCATATTATTTTCCATAGATTACATAGAACCTTACCACACATTTTAAGAAATTTGGTACAATGGGAGCATTGAAAAATTTGAAAGAAGGAATTAATATACATATTGGCATTTGAACGAGATTCTTTTGCTACTATAGGTAATTAGAAAGCAGAGGAGACTAGCAGAATGATGCCATTAATTTAGGTTACCTGTAGGATATTAAGCAATTTAGGAAAGAGATAATGGTAGCTTAGAGTGCGATGACAGCTGAGAGTATGGAGAGAAGTAGATATGCTTGATCTGTTCTTTATATAAAGTGGCTTGTATAGGCAATGAAGGATAAGGAAGAAGTAAAGCTGACTTCATATCTAACTTGGCCAGTTCTGGCTGCTATAGATAGGGGTAGGAAAAAAATGTTAACTTTTTTTTTTTGTGTTTTTGTTTTTCGAGGTAGGGTTTTTTCATTCTAGTCCAGGCTGATTTGGAATTCACTATGTATTCTCAGAGTGGCCTCGAACTCACATTGATCCTCCTTCCGTTGCCTCCTGAGAGCTGGGATTAAAGGCGTGCGCCACCACACCTGGCTATGCTAACATATTTTATTAAGATCATAATTTGTATGGATACATTATGTGTTGGTACCATCTTTCCCTTCGTCCCTGCCCCCATTTTGCTGGGGGCCCTCCTTAGTATGATTGCTGCTATCCCCATAGAGTTGTGAGTTATACATGTGGGAGCAGCAGTCATTATTGTGGGGAGGCAGTGTCTCTGGGCATGACATCCCAACCTGTAGCTCTTACAACCCTTCTGCCCCCTCTTCTGAAAAATTTCCTGAGCCATGTTGGGTGTGTTTTAAATCTACCTCAGTGATGAGCTCTTGAGAGCCTCTGAATCTCTGCTTTGGTGGGTGTTGAGTATCCTCAGGGTCTGTCTTTTTCACCCTGGCGGCAGATTGTCAGCCTTACCACGGAAGCAGCATGCTTGCTCTTTTCTTCATTTCCTCTGTGGTTTCTCTTGGGCTTTGGCTGAAATTTGAGGGTTTGATCCATTTTGAATTGCCTCTGAAGTGCTTCAATTTTGGGTAGCTCTTGGCCATTGTGAATGCTGTTTCTTCCTGCACCACACAATTCTTTTCCTAGGATTCATTTTCTCATGTACCTTTAAAAGAGAGCTCCAGTGATACTAATTGCTCATTTATCTGTGATTTTATATCAACCTATGCATAACCTTACTTGTAGGACTAACTATATAAGCAACTGTGTCTCCCAGAGATGACAAGACCTCTGAGGACAGCAATAGCCTTATTATATCTCCAAAAGAAAGTGACATGAAGCACATTGTACTAGAAACATGCCCACATTATTAACATCATTAAGCACAAACTTTTATTCTGCATGCTAAAAATGAGAAATACTCCAAAGCCATATTCTAATTTGGAAAAGAAAGGGATGATTTCTATAAAGAGCCAGCCAAATATTCCACTCATTTTCAGAGCTGGTAGTCAGAAATGATTCTTGAATGGGGGAAGGTTATTTTGTGGATTAGCAACAATTGGATAGGCAATGCCAGTTACACAAAAAGGGAGTAGAAGGATAGTCAAAAGATAATGAATCATGTTCAGACTTCCAGATTCTCTCAAATTTTACATTATACATTATTTTTCAGGCTAGAGAGATGGCTCAACAGTTAAAGATGCTTGCTTGCTTGATATGACTGAAAGCCAAACAACCTGGGTTCAATTCCTTAGTACCCGTGCAAGCTGGATATATAAGGTGACACATATGTCTGGAGTTCGTTTGCAGTGACAGGAAACCCTGTCACATCCACACTTTTTCTGTATGTTTCTTTCTCTCTTTCTCTCAAATAAATAAAATAAAAATATTTTAAAAAATAAAATTATTTTTGGGCTGGAGAGATGGCTTAGCAGTTAAGTGCTTGTCTGTGAAGCCTAAGGACACCGGTTCAAGGCTCAATTCCCCAGGACCCACGTTAGCCAGATGTACAAAGGGGCGCACGCGTCTGGAGTTCGTTTGCAGTGTCTGGAAGCCCTGGCACACTCATTCTCCCTCTTCTCTCTCTCTCTCTCTCCCTCCCCCTCCCTCTTTCTCTGTCTCTGTCACTCTCAAATAAATAAATAAAAATAAACAAAAAATTTAATTAAAACAATAAAATAAAGTTATTTTTGAACGAATATAATTCTATTTGTCTTTTTCTAGAACATGAAGTATCTCCGTGGTAGTGAAAGATATTTTTAATTGGACAAGGTAGTTGTTAGTTGCTATAGTAAGTAAGCCATGACTCCTGTGTCTTCACACAACCAAAGTTTATATCTTATTCAGATATCAGGCTATTCTTAGTGTGCTTGTCTGCATGACCTTCCACATGGTCACTCAGAGAAGATGTGCCTGGACACTTGAGCTCTTGATATCTCCATGTCTGCAGATCTACTTATAGATGATGCTTGTGTTGGCAAAGAAGGAGCTCATATGTAGACGGTTTTCATTTTATAAGCCTGGGAGACATTGTTTCTGGCCACATTACAATAGTCAGGACAACTAGATGTTCATTTCTTAACACACAGGAGTCTGATAAATGAATATTAGCTATGATCCCAGGAGTAGGAGGAAATTCTGAGGGAGTAGCAATTTTTGCAATTTTTCATTAAGCCTTATATGTACATAAATGAAAAATTTATGGTATTTTGTATTTAGTGCAGTGGAAAAAGGAAGTCAGATTCATGATCATTACCTGTTCTTGTGATAGTATTTTGGTGTTGTGTATGAGGGAACTTTGAAGTATTAGTAATTTGGATCATTAAATTAGATAAAGGATGGCAAATGATGCAATTTTGCTATTGCCTCCAAGGTAACAATGCAAAAATAAAGTGTTCATTTTGTCCCCCACTCTTATAGACAAGTTTGGACTTAGGTTCAGTACTCTCATTGTACAGAATTCCTTTTGACCAGGATAAAGAAACTGAATCATAACACTGAGAAGTATATATAAACTGCAAAACTGAAGGGACATATAACCATCTTAGTGACTAGAGTTATGCATTTATATGTTAACAAATCATTAAAGTTAGTCTTCTATGACAGAGCTACCGGGTTTAAATGTGTACTTGGAATAAAATACTACAATATCTTAATCGTTTTATTTTTAAAGTTTCTGTAACATTTGATCTGCTAAGTTCAAAATGTTGTGTTAAATTATATTTATTTTGTACATTTCAGATACCTGCCACTGCTTTCATAATAATTACTTAAGTCATTTGAAAACAGGAAGTTTCTATGTGACATAACCAAATAACCAGGAACATAGTCCATTTTCCTCACAGGAATGGCTATGTGTTACTTCCTTTCATAATGCTTTGGCATTTCCAGAAATAAAACCATCTTCTGACTTCCTGATCTACAGTGTCACATTGTCCTTGAATTGCAAAATATGTGGGCATTTTGAATAGTGGATAATGAGGCACCTACATATAGCTTTAAAAGTTTGCTAGTGCTATTCATACTTGGCTATTTTTCCAACTGTTATAATACAAATTCTCTAGGGTTCAAATATATATTTGAAAATGGACTAGGAGGGGTATAAGAAATCATCTAGCAAACATTCTTTTCTGTTTTTTGTTCATTTGTATTTATTTGAGAGTGACAGAGAGAGAGAAAGAGAGAGAGAGAGAGAGAGAAAGAGAAAGAGGCAGATAAAGAGAGAGAATGGGCATGCCAGAGCTTCCAGCCAATGCAAGGGAACTCCAGATGCATGTGCCCCCTTGTGCATCTGGCTAACGTGAGTCCTGGGAAATCAAGCCTGGAATCGGAGTCATTAGGCTTCACTGGTAAGTGTTTAACTGCTAAGCCATCTATCCAGCCCATCCAGCAAACAATCTTATAGGTTAAAAAACTTAGATCTAAATGGTAAAGTAATTGAAATGAGTTTCTAGAATATTCTTGTATCTAAGCAGGGATCTGGCCCTTACCAAGGCACATTGTTATAACAATGAACTCATCAAATTTAAACCTAATGTGTATAATGTCTTCTATTATGCATAGTTTGATGCATTCTTCTTTGATATATATGCATATGTTGTGTATTCAAAATGCCAGCAAATGTTCACTTTGCATTGATATATATTTTTATATATTTAAAATATCTACTTTTTATATCTTTAAAACTTAACCACTTTATATAATAGAACCAGTCTTAGTTTATTACTAATATTTCTTTGATATTAAGAGTCTTTATCAAATAAAGAAGTTCATCTGATACCGGTATGAAGTATAAGCAGCTGATGAGGAACAAAATTAATTTTCCATCAGGAAATACACATAAAGATGCTTTCTGCATATGATTGAACAAAGAAGTCAGTACTCAAATTCAGGTCTTACCTTTCTAGACTAAGACCCATTTCTTATTTTGAACAAAGGTGATTAATAAGTCATCTTTGAAATTTATTTATTGTGAATGAAAGCTAGGCAGAACTGAAAGACTGTTTAAAATTTTGTCAATAAATAAAAGAAAAAAAATTTTTCAAAAATGTAGTCAAAGTTATTATTGGGCCCATCAACATCATGAGGAATGATGAAGTAATGCGTATTAACCAAAAGAAAGAGGGAAAAATAGAAAAGAGACTGATTAGAGGGAGGGAGGGATTCTGTGGAAAGGAGAGCAGAGACAAAAAAGAGTGATGGGAGTGGTTTATGATCAAAATGCTATATATATTCTCTAAGAAATATTGGAGCTCCCTGATCTTACATAAGAGACCTAGCAAGTTAGCAGTACTTTATTGTTGACAAACAAAAATTTGTTTTAACCAATACTCAAAAGAATACAAGTTTTATATATTACTGCATATTTTGTTTGTTTGTTTTTCTAGGTACAGTCTTGCTATAGCCCAAGTTGACTTAGAATTTACTATGTGGTCTCTGGGTCACCTTGAATCCATGGTATTGATCCTTCATTTCTCCCTACTGAGTGCTATGATTAAAGGCATAAACCAACATGCCTGGCTACTGCATCTGTTTGGACAAAGAAGTTGGCACTAAAATCCAGATTATACCTTCCTGGGAAAAGAACCATTTCCTACTTTGAACAAAAATGATTAGTAAATCAGCTTTAAAATACTTTCCTTGTTAATCAAAACCTGGCATAATTAAAAGACTGTGATGTGACATTTTGATACATGTGTATGATGTGGATTTAGAGTTGCCAGTGTGAATCTCAGACCCCTTACATAGATTGTTTAAATTATTGCAGCTAGTAAGTGGCAGTCTCCTGGCTGTCCAGTGAAGAAATCTAGAGCCAAAGTCTGAACACTGGGGATAATGATACACAGGGCAAGAAGGATGCAGGGGAAGGGATTGTCATTGTACCAGTAATAATAACATCTCCAATTTCTACTACTAAGTATTTGGACCATGCACAGTTGTGAATCCTTTCTCCTATTTTGGTATTTTCAAAAATAACAAAAATGTTTTGGTGTATTATAGCCTAAAATGACTAAAACCAATACAACATCTTATTTTTTTTTTAAAAAAATGTTTATTATTATTTACAAGGTGTTTTGTATGGATACATCACGTGTTGGTACACTTTTTCCTCATCCTTGCCACCATTCTGTTGTGGACGATCCTCAGTGGGGTTGCAGGTATCCTGGGTCCTATGGGGTTGTATTTTGTTGTTGTGGGAGCAGTAGGCAGTTATTTTTTTGGTGAGGGGGAGAGGGAATGTCTCTTAAGTTTTAATAGCACAAGTTGACATCATAGCTTGAAATTACAAATATTACCTTTCCTATTTTTATAGTGAAGAATTTGAAAAGTAGCTTTATAGATAAATGCATACCAGTGTTCTATAGTTTAAAAGGATTTTTGAGGACAATTGGTAGTTGATCCTCATTATAATGGATGAAAAAAGTATAAAACTTGAGTAGAATACTAGCCTTTTTTCTGAATGCAGGACTTCGATAATAAAGTATTGTTACTGCCTTCACTTTAAGAGCAACAATGATGACTTGTAGAGAAGGAAACCATTCACCTTTGGTTTCACTTCGTTTTAGTTATTTATTTATATTTATGAGAGAGTGACACACACACACACACACACACACACACACACACACACACAGAGAGGGAGGGAGGGAGAGAGAGAGAGAGAGAGAGAGAGAGAGAATTGGCTCACCAGGACCTTAGCCACTACAAACAAATTTCAGCTGACTATGTGGCACTTTGTGCATCTGGCTTATGTGGGTTCTGGGGAGCAGAACCTGGGTACTTAAGCTTTGCAGGCAAGTGCCTTAACTGCTAAATCATCTCTCAATCCTGCTTTGGCCTCACTTCTAACAGGCATGTTACATATCTGGTATTTCAACCCTATGCTGTTTTTCCTTCTAGTCTTTCTGTTTCACTTCAGTTCAGTGGAGATGAATGCTCCAAGCCAATTAAAAGGACAGAGCTGCCCATAAGAAGCCAAGAGACCCTTAGAAGGGCTGATTCTATTATCATTCATTTTAACTTATTGTTCATAAGTTCTGTGATATTTTTATGATACGTAAGTAAAACTTACACCTTTAGATGTCTATCGATCCAAATGCTAAATAATTACAATTACCACAATTGTTATTTAAGAAGGGAGGAGAGAGAGAGAGAGAGAGAGAGAGAGAGAGAGCATGTGAGAATATGCTAGATTTATAGCTCTCTTTTAAACCTTAGACTCTCTGCTTTTATGACCTCAATCTTTTCTAACATAATTGAACTTGGTCACATCTTATTGTGTATATAAAGATAGACCACATTTCTTATCTTTGAGAAAACATGAAAATTGTCTTGACCCTAATGTTCTCCTGAGACTGAGACACAGAATCACCTAATACTGGAGGTCTTCCAGAGGCCAACAACTCATTCTGTCTGCTAATCTTCAAACTTGATTTTTGAACAGAAGCAACTAGAGGATATCCTAAATCACCTATTTTGAGATTCTAATTGAGCATGTCTGGAATCACTTTTTGAATCTTAGTTTGTAATCAAAATTTCCAGTTGGTGGCTTTGAAAGCATATCTTATGTATAGACCATTGAGAACCATTATTCTAAATGTCTACATTTATTTAAGAAAATTGAGGCCTTGAGAAATGAAGGGATTCAATTAGTCAAGTCACAAAACTTCCAAGCAGGCAGGGGGTCGTGTAAAATTCTGTCAACTACACTGCAAAGAGCCCCCTCAAGTAACTGCAGGTGACTACAAACTGTACCTAATTTAAATGAAAAATGTGACAATTCACTTGATTTTCTAGCCATTATAATGAGAAAAATGTGAAAACATTTCAAAGCATTAGCTTTAATGCTTCATAGAGCTGAAAGATTATTTAACATTTACGTCTCATCAGACAGTTCCAAAAAGTTTCAGAAATATGTGAAGTACATAAATGGACATCATATAGGAAACCTGAATTTGTCTAGGACTAATGTCTTATGGAAGGTTGATGGTTTTATTAACCTTGATTAATTTGCATGTGATAATGCAGAAACTCATGATTCTTATATTTCAACCATTAAATATAGTGGCAATAACATACATGGGCATGAATTTTTTCTCTGTAAAATACACTGATTGTCTAATTGTTTCTTCTATTCTTATATAAAAATATGTGATTTTAAAATTTTATCATATTTACATTTGTAAGGAATATTTAGCTATATAGTTTATTGATATATATGTTGTATAATATATGGCAGTAAAAATGAATTTTTTTCATTTATTATTGCAATCTCTTAGTGAAATGTGTGTGTATATATTTCATGGTCAAAGAGAATTGTACCTTTAGATGTCTATTAACCCAAATGTTTATCAGTTTCTGTTATCATTACTGATATTTGAATTTCCATCTATCAGTCATTCAAACATCCACTTGTTAACAAATCTTTACTGATTATATACTACACATGGGGCAGTGGAGAGTTTTTAGAAGCTTGATAGAGACATGAACTAAATTAGAATCCTGGAACTACCTGCATATGCACTAGACGTTCTGAGGGATGCACTATGGATATATGAATGACATAGAAGCACACAGGTCCCTCTAGGAAACTGAAGCTTAGCTTGAATTATCTCCATCTTTGAAGCTGACTTAAGGTGATATAATGTCCTGTGCCTCTTGAAACTAGGCATAGTGCACTCAAAACCTTGATAGATGAAGAATATAACCTTAAAGTCCATATTATGTCTATTTTTTGGTTTTTTGAGGTAAGGTCTCATTCTAGCCCAGGCTGACCTGAAATTCACTATGGAGTCTCAGGGTGGCCTTGAACTCATTGGCCTTGAACTCATGGCGATCCTTCTACCTCTGCCTCCCGAGATCTGGGATTAATGGTGTGCACCTCCACACCCAGTTTAAAGTCCATATTATTTCTATTGACAATTTCCCAAATACAATGTCTGACACAGTAAAGCCTAAACAAAAGAACGAATATGGCAAAATGAAACAGTAAAAACACATGTAGCAATCAGGACTGATTATATAAAGATATGAATATTGGGGAAATGTTTTGTCATATCTATGAAAAGCCCCTCTGGGAGAATAAGCAGTTGTACCTGGAATTTCGATATAAGTTCATTCCATCTGCATTTGATAGCTATATGCCTTTGAAAGATAATTTTTGATCTGTGTTTAAGTTCTAATAAAGGAGGGATGTCTAACTAGGAGACTTCAAGTGACCATTCATCTAGACCATTCCATCATGATACATAAAGGTTTATTAAATGATAAGTGCAGCCCACATAAGTAGCAATACATCAGAAAATGTAAGTGCCACAGCCAGACTGAACATGAGCAGAAATAGCTGTCACAGACAATCTGCATGAACGAATATCCTATGCCCTACATTACCTACCAATGTTGTGTAATTTCTGTGCTCACCTCATACCTGTGGTTATTTAGAAGATATTTTACAAGAAGCTGATAGAGATGAAAAATTCTAAACCATGACTTACACATGGGTTGGGTTTGTGCATGAAGTTGAGTCAAAAATTGGATAGCTACACAAGAGTTTCATTCAGGGTCAGTTTTGAAAGAGTGCTAAGAGAAAATCCTCCCAATTACCTTTGTGCAATGCACACATGTTTACAAAATAAGGATAGCTATAGACTCATGGGCAGGAGTAAATGGCCCAACCACTTGGTCAGGGCATCAACATAGATAATATTACAGATAAGAAGGGACTGGAGTAGAGGCATTAACATGGATACCCTGCCAAAAAAAGTGTAAGATCTTTCTATCACATATTTTGTCTGTAACAGAACATCTACTATGGATTGACCTCAAGCAAGCAGACAAAGTAGATAAGACTAATTAGACAAAATGACTTGGCCAGATGATATGAAGTAATCTCTGCTTTTGGCTACCTGTAACATTGTCCCATTAGCCCATGACCTAACACTCCATTGTAGAAATGTTGGAGAGTATTTTTAGTTCACAAACATGAAGGTACACTTCTCAATGCTGAATCAATTAATACAGCTACTCAGTGTCTGGAATTCCAGAAGCAGCAGAGGGCAACATTATATTTCTGATATGGTGTCATTCTCCATTAGGTCTTTTCCTTGTGGATGAGTCAATGATGTTTTTACTTTGAAGAAACGATGCATTATGCATAGTCATTACTCTTTATCTTCTGATGATTTTCAAAGATGTAACCAATGCTACTATGTCAGATTTTATGGAGCATTTGATTTTTAACCAAGGAGAACACTTTATTATAAAAGATGACCTTGGCTATCAGTAGTATCACATACTTTACAAATGATAATCTTTCCATGAACTGGAATGCAATAAATGCTTGAAGCTCTAGCATAGACATGATATTTGTGTGGAGAACTTGTCTGTTTATGCTCACAATCATAAGCTCTGCATGGTTCTGAGGCAAGAAGGCACAGGGAATAACTTAGCAACCAGGGGCAATGGTCAGCTTGGGCAACAGATGCACCATTTTCCTCACAATGCACAGAGCACTGGATGGGAAACCTGGAGTCTCCACCTGCATTCAGCTGCATGGGCACATACTCTGAAAAGTAGGACTTATGTCTTTGCCCTTCCAAACCATTAGTAATTCTCTTTGGTGGTCAGTTCCTATTAAAATAAATTCTAAGCTTAATCTAGAATTGGAAGAGTGGGGGCCTTCCAGCTTGGACTTGTGGGTGCATGTGCCATAAGGAAATTGTATCCCCAAGAGTATTACCCCAAGTACAGAATTAGCTAATTCTTTTTTCTTTTATTTTTCTTCTTCTTTTTTGGTTTGGTTTATTTATTTTTTTTATTTTTTTCTTTTATTTATTTGAGAGCGACAGACACAAAGAGAAAGACAGATAAAGGAAGAGAGAAAGAATGGGCGCACCAGGGCTTCCAGCCTCTGCAAATGAACTCCAGACGCGTTCGCCCCCTTGTGCATCTGGCTAACGTGGGACCTGGGGAACCGAGCCTTGAACCGGGGTCCGTAGGCTTCACAGGCAAGCGCTTAACCACTAAGCCATCTCTCCAGCCCTGGTTTGGTTTTTTGAAGTAGGGTCTCACTGGAATTCACTATATAGTCTCAGGGTGGTCTCAAACTCATGACAATCCTCCTACCTCTGCCTCTTGAGTGCTGGGATTAAAGAATGAGCTGTGACAGGCATGCTGGTGTGTACCTTTCATCCAAGCACTCAGGAGGCAGAGGTAGGAGGATTGCCATGAGTTTGAGACCACCCTAAAACTACATAGCAAATTCCAGGTCAGCCTGGATTACAGTTAATCCCTATCTTGAAAAACAAAAACAAAAACAAAATGTCAAACTCCTCCATAGATATCCTCCATGCATGACTTTTTGAAGCAGAGCTATAAAAATCTTTGAGTCTACTGTAGGGTCAGATAATGCTGTTGAGCCAAATTCACTGTTCAGTCAGGTTTCCTTCTTACTTCCATAGCTATAGACCCCAAAGCCATTTGCAAATAAGCACTTTTCACACACCAAACGTACCTCATGTTCTTCCTTCTAGAGAAAGAAAACTGTCTCCTTCTGTTTCTTTTGGACTTTCTGAATAAGAATGGAAGCAAAAATATCTTTACTTAAATAACCTAAGACATAATACACTATCTATACATTATAGGTGTAGAAGCAATCAATTTACATATTCATGCAAACCACACTTCTGTCAATTAAGAAAGTTTCCTCTTTTTCTTTCCTGATTGTGTCCCATGGCTCCATCAGATTCAACCACTTATTTGATTTATAGCAAATTATATTATATCATTTTTATTTTTTTTCTGTAATATATGTTGTAATATGAGCATATTCTGCTCATGTAATATGATATTTTTATCATTGTAATCAGAGTTAACTGATTCTAAAACTGATGACTATTTGTTCTTTTGCCTCTGACTTTCAGTTTGGGGCTTTCATGAGTAACATTACAATGGCTATTTTTCTCTGGAATTTTTTTTTTTTAATAACCACTTGATCAGTAAGTGCTAACTCATAAAGTAAATGCATCATTATTTTTTTTTAAAGAAGATAACACACACTTTCTCAAAGTGGTTGTAATTTCTTTTTTTACAGTTTTGAGGATTGAACTCCTTACACATGCTAAGCAAGTGCTCTATCAGTGAGCTACGGTCCCAGTCTCTTTTGATTCCTTCTAGTGATACTGGATATTAGTGCTTTTCAGTATTTGGGTCTGTTAGTATTTTTAGTTTTTAAATATTTTATTTTACTTTTTAAAAAAATTATTTATTTGAGGGCGACAGACACAGAGAGAAAGACAGATAGAGGGGGAGAGAGAGAGAAAGGGCAGCCAGGGCTTCCAGCCACTGCAAACGAACTCCAGACACGTGGGCCCCCTTGTGCATCTGGCTAACGTGGGACCTGGGGAACTGAGCCTCCAACTGGGGTCCTTAGGCTTCATTGGCAAGCGCTTAACCGCTAAGCCATCTCTCCAGCCTGAAATAAATATTTTATTTTTATTTAATGAGAGAGAGCAAGAGAGAGAGGGAGAGAGAGAGAATGTGCATGCCAGGGCCTCCAGCTTCTGTGAAAGAACTCCAGATGTATTCACTACCTTCTGCGTCTGGATTGCTTGGGTCCTGGAGAAGGAAACCTGTGTTCTTTGGCTTTGCAGGTAAGCACCTTAACTGCTATGCCATTTCTCTATCCCAGTACTTTTAATTTTAATTATACTAGTAAAAATACTGATTTTGTGTTTTAGTTACATATTCTTGGTATCAATAGTGTTGAATACTTTTCATGAACTTATTGGCATAGATGATGGGCATGTTCTGTTTTGAAGATTTTATTTCAATTATTTACCCATTAAAAAATCTGGAATTTCATCCCTGAGAATAATTGTTTGAAGACAAGCAATGAAATTTTCAAAAGGTAGGAAGAAGTATGTGTATGGCAGGGTGTAGGGGTGCATACCTTTAATCTTAGCACTCAGGAGGCAGAGGGAGGAAGGAGGATTGCTGTGAGTTTGAGGCCAGCCTATGACTGCAGAGTGAGTTCCAGGTTATCCTGTGAGAAAAGAAAAAATGTGTGTCCATGTGTATGTTTGCATGTGCATTTGAAGTAGATGAAGCCACTGAGGCAGAGCTTTTCAAATAATGGGTATATTTTTTAAAAACATATATTGAAGAAAAAGAAAGAACTGAATGAAAACATGTGTTATGTAAGAAAAGCAAATGATAGGAATGTTGTGTTCAGTTTAACATTGTGCAGTAGACAACTGTTTACTTGCTAAAAATGGAAGCCATGGTATTTACAAGGTTAATATTTTGCATTGATTTAATATTCAATACTTGCATTTGTGCTGAAAAGAGACACTTATAGCAGCTCTAAGATGTCTCTTAGTAAAAGTACTGAAGTAGATTGGTAGTAAATTTAGTAATATAGATTTCAAAAGTAAATTATTAAAATTATAGATTCTAAAGCTTTAAGCACCATTTTTATGGTTTTCAATTATTTTCTAAGTTGACATCTATGGCTCGTTTAAAAATAACATAAATCTCTTTTTCTATTTTTCAGTTTATGCAATGCATTTGTTTTAGAATTCAAAAATGTATTTGTTGGGTAGATAGATTATTTGCACAATTTCTTCCATTTGTTTTTCTTATCATCATTGATCTATAACTTGTCATTTATAGGTATAAATATTAATAGATAATTTACTTATCAGTTATCATGTTTATATGACACACACACACACATATATATATATATATATATTTAATATTTCCTATCAAGATATATAGATATATAATGAAAGCTACCTTTTCATCTATAATGAAAATATATAATGATTTTGCTTAAAGAGTGGCATAAAACATGCTCTGGAAATGTCTATAATGTTTATGCAAGGCTAGGTGACATACTGCCACACAATTTAGAATTTACTTCCTCTTTTTTCACTTTATTTAACACAAAGAATGTTTCAAGTGGCAGAACAGTGGTAAAGCATTGCTATTCAACCCACTGTTCATTTTTTTATTAAAAATATGCATGTGTGTAAATTGCCAGCCCCAGATGTAATCTCAAACACAGATGCTCATTCTCTGCTTAGTAGGAGTTGAGGAAGAAGGAAATAAAAAAAAGGAGCTGTGAAGAAATATGAAAACCAAATAATTACCCGCGATGTGGAGTTGGGATCAAAGAAAGCAATTTCTTTCAAAGTGATTTTCAAAACTAAATTGTCACTAACACTCTACTCATCTTTGATGAGAATCCAGAGGAATTTGTACCATCTATCTGAGCTTCTCCATATGGCCACATCTTGGGATATGCATGTTGCTATTCTAGTGGTATTCCAGTGGAAAAATCATATTCATTTTTAAAAATATTTTTATATGATGTATTTTAATATTTATTTTGCCATGTGGATTTAATTAGTAAAATCAAGACAATTATAGAACACATATTCTCCCATGGACATATTTAAAAGTATGAAGCTTATATATTCAATTTCACAGAGAAATGTTTATATATATTTTGTCATATGTCACATATGCATAGGAGCTCTAGAGTTTTAGAGTTTTCTGGGATCATGTTTTTGGGGGGAGGGGTTTCGAGGTAGGGTCTCACTCTGGTCCAGGCTGACCTGGAATTAATTCTGTAGTCTCAGGGTGGCCTTGAACTCACAGCTATCCTCCTACCTCTGCCTCCCAAGTGCTGGGATTAAACGCCTGTGCCATCATGCCCAGCTGGGATCATTATTTTTTTTTTATTTTTTTATTTATTTTTTTTTTGGTTTTTCGAGGTAGGGTCTCACTCTGGTCCAGGCTGACCTGGAATTAACTCTGTAGTCTCAGGGTGGCCTTGAACTCATGGCAATCCTCCTACCTCTGCCTCCCGAGTGCTGGGATTAAAGGCGTGCGCCACCACGCCCGGCCTTGGGATCATTATTTTTAAATGTAGTATAAAATGTATCTACATCAGGGCTGGAGAGATGGCTTAGCGGTTAAGTGCTTGCCTGTGAAGCCTAAGGACCCCGGTTCGAGGCTTGGTTCCCCAGGTCCCACGTTAGCCAGATGCACAAGGGGGCGCACGCGTCTGGAGTTCGTTTGCAGAGGCTGGAAGCCCTGGCGCACCCATTCTCTCTCTCTCCCTCTATCTGTCTTTCTCTCTGTGTCTGTTGTTCTCAAATAAATAAATAAAAAATTTAAAAAAATGTATCTACATCAGTCTGTATATATATTCAATGATTGTATTATATAATTAAACTCATTGAATTGTGACTTGGCTATTCATACCATTACTCTGGTCTTAGATTTTTTTACCTGCTAAAGTGGCATAATAGTGGTCAAGATAACTGTGTTATTTAATTCTTGATAATTTTTTACTAAACAATGTCCCTGGTGCTACATTAAGAAGTGATGCTACATTTTATTTTTCACTTACTAACCATATTTCTTCACTCTTACTCTGTGAAACCTAGAAATAGGTACTGCTGTTGACCAATTAGAATCCCTTTCTCCATGTTGCAGTAACAGATTTGTTCATGTATGTGATCCAAGGATTGACCAATCAGAGTTTCATGTTGATTTCTCTTAATTTTGGAGTTTATTATTCTTCAATTGATATTCAGACTGGCAAAGATGCTATGGGCACTGTGCTTACAAGTGCCAGTTTTGAAAGAAGATTCAGGCTTTTGATCTAGATTCCATAGGAATACAGGTAGGTAGGTGGGTAGGTAAACAGGTAAAAATGAGCAATGGGGATTAAAAAAAACTGGGAATGGAAGAAATAAGAGAAAGAGAGAGAGAGAGAGAACTTCAGATTGATTGCTTTACCGTACATATTCACCTGACTTGCAGTATTTTGCTTGTGTGTGCCATTATATCTATTAGTCATTCTGCTTGTATGTGTGTGTGCACCATGTTTGATCTATTAATCATTTAGCTCTCTATTAGTCCTTTAGTACTTTAGTTGGCACCAGTGGGGATGGTAATAAAAATTGCAAATAAACCATGAAGCAATTAAAAAGCAAAACAAGGGATTAAGATGAGACAAAATTATATCTGCTCTACCCAATAAACTTGAATAGGTAAATGTGACATATTATAGACCAGTGGGTTTCTAGTGGCATTAGTTAAAATATCATCAGCATATGAAAGCTGAGTCCTCACCTATCCACCAACTCTCATGTGCTCTTCAATATTCTCGATTCCCCTTCTACAAATTCAGATGAACAATCTGACTAATTCTTTAAGTGAACTATAGAATTTTCTCTCTTCCACTTCTAGGCCAAAGAGTTACAATTTGTGGTATAGTTTTCTGTTTTTTTTTTTCCTTTTCCCAATCATCTTGGCAACATCACAAGAAAGCCACATGTTCAAATGTAAAGCAAAGATTTAAGCCAATTGGATCTCATAGTCACTGCTTGAAAGTGAGTGGCTCCTAAGAGCTGTTGATCCCAAGAAGGGTTTGATGTGTGAAACCACTGAGATACTGTTGCCCCAGCCTTATCTAATTCTACACATACAAAACACACTCTCACTTTGTCCTTTGCTAAAGGCAGTCTCCTCTTGTATTCCATTTATAGAATAAGGCAGCCAAGTGGAACAAATTATGCATCAAGAAAAGAGAGCAGACAGCTGGCTAAATATATCCAATTACTTTTACAAAAATTCATAGGTTTTGGTGGGGATGGAGTGAATAATGAGGTAATACAACTGTGGAGCTCTTGCCTCTCTTACAAATAAACATCAAGGGAGGGAAGAGGTGTTCTCATAGCCCACTGGGCTTGACTAATGAGCTCATGGATGTCTAGTGTTGTGGTGTTCCCCTTTGGGGATACATAAGCCGCCTACCAAAACAGTCATTCCTCTTTATGAGGCTACTTCTTTGCTAAAAATCGCTGTTCATTTTTATATTTTTCTGGACTGCTGATGGTCAGTGCAATTTTACTGCCAGAAGTCTCATAATTTGGGTTTACAAGTCCAATATTAAATTAACATGTAGATTCCACCCAAGTTTCATTTTCATGTCTATCTATTTCCCTTCTAAACTGTTTCTAGCCATGTTGTTTTATACTAGTTTATCAGAAATTCATTAAAACATCAATGGTATTCCAAATTTCACAAAAAATGCCTTTAATGTGCTCAACTACTGGGGAGGAATTGACATTCAAGGAAATTAAACCTTGTGAGTAAAAGTTACAATGTAAAATTGCAAAAAAAAAAAAGTCTAATATCAAATGCTTCTGTCCCTGTTTGTTAAATCTCAAAGAAATGAAACTACAAAGTTTCTCTTCTACTCTGTTTTTCTTTATTTTTTCATATAATCTTGTAATATTTCCTATATTCAGGGTGATTTAAGATTTTTTGAGTACCTATACTCTGGAAGAACTCGCAAGTGGAATTGAGCATCAAAATTCAAGCGTGAGTAGTACTTTGTGAGTCATATGTAAGCATAATTCTATCACCACCCATTAAGTCTAAAAACCTAGCCATTCCCTATTCACCATAAGGTTTTATAGGTAATGAATATGGCTAAAATCATTAGAGAAAACTCCAAATTATTTGAGTTAATGAGAGTGAATAATCATCTCTCAGGTTTTTTTTTTCTCACGAGATATTATTTTGTTTATGTCAGTGGTATGAACTTTAAGACTATTAATCAAAACACAAAAATTCCCATCTCAGAAGGTGAATTTTGACATCATACCAGGATCACACCCAAGGGAAATATGCTTATGTTTCTTAGACATGTTGGATGAGTGACATGTCAAGACACAGTGTTCTTGCATCCTCAGACTACCCATCTCAGTGACTTAAAATTATTTCTGTTTCTTAAGAGCTGACGCTCATAGGTAACTAATGAGTTCATTCCAAATTTCTTTTTAAAAAATATTTTTATTTTTATTTATTTATTTTAGAGAGAGGGAGGGAGGGAGAATGGGTATGCCAGGGCCTCCATCCACTGCAAACAAACTCAAGGCGCATGCACAACCTTATGCATCTGGCTTAAGTTGGTCCTGGGGAATTGAACCTCAGTCCTTTGGCTTTGCAGAAAAATACCTTAACTGCTAAGCCATCTCTCCAGCCCCCAAATTTCGTTTTTAATCAAGGATTCAGGCTGGAGACCCAAGTTACAAGCTTAGTTTTAATAAAACACCCAAGTACATGGGGCCATAAGGTTATGCATCATATTCAGTCTTTATTTATTCAAAAAGTGCTATTCTCATAGCACAAGGAAAAGATTAAGAAAGATTGGAACAAATCAACAATGGTTATTAAGACTACTGCTAGAACATGCCACACTTGCTCACACACTGGTGCCTAAGAAAACCAAGCACTCAACTGAAGATCAGTGGGATACATATCTATGTTTATATTCCTCACTGGAATCACTGTACATTCTATGAAAATATTGAGAGGCATAATTAGTTTACATGAAGTGGGAACAAATATTTTGTAACAATAGCATAAGTTATTTCCACTTTCCCCTGAATCACTGAGATATATATATAAGTAGACTATCTATTCACTTCAATTATGTTAAAATGGATTAATTCCTGTGGTAGTTAATCTTGATTGTCAAAGCACATGGAGATTAGTGAGCCACTCCTCAGAGTGGATTAGTTACTGCTAATATGAATATGAAATATCCTAATAGGCTCATATGTTTGAATGCATGGTCTCCAGTTGCCTGAGCTGCTTCCAAAGGTTGTAGGACTTACAGGATGTAGATCCTTGATGGAAGAAGTGGGTGACAGGCCTTGAAGTATTATAGCTTGGTTTCACTCCATGTGTTGTGGTCAGTTAGTTCCAAGTGCTGGGATGAACATCCAACCAGAGATGGTTTATGGGAGGAGTAGGTTTATTTCAGTTTACAAATCCAGGGAAAGTTCCACAAATGTCAGAAGAAGTTGGCTTCCTTTTCATAGATACAACTAGAAAGAAACCACCAAGGAGCCAATGCCACAAGCATGCACAAAACCCACCAGACTCAAACTGCTCTCTCTACACCTTTGGGCTAGAATTCTATCTGCCTCCACATACAGCTTAGGGTTTGACTCCAGTATCTGTCCAGCTGTAAGGCTGGAGAGCCAAGTTACAAATTTAATTTTAATGAAATAACTGAGTCTATGGGGCCACATGGTTACATTATCACATTCAAACTACCATATCTTGTTCATCCTCTGCTTCCTACTTGGGACAATATAAACAACTGTTCTCCCTGTCTTGCTGACTTGCTTTCCCCACCATGGAACTTCCCTTGGAACTGTAGGCCCAAAGTAAACCCTTTCCTTCCATATGTTGCTTCTGGTTAGGTAAATTTGTTGATTGAATGAGAAAGTAACTAACACTTTCACTTTTCTTAATGCAGTGACCAAATACCTGAAAAGAAGCAGGAGGATTTATTTTGGCTCATGGTTTGAGGGGACACAGTATATCATGATGGGTAAGGCAGCTTCATGGAGAAGAGAGTATGTGCTGGAACTCTTCACATCTCAAAGACCAAGAAGAGGAGGGAGGGATGAAATTGGAGTAAGAGGAAAAGGGAAAAGGAAAGAGAAAGAGAGAGAAAGAAAGAGAAAGAGAGAGAGAAAGAGAGAGACAGACAGAGACAGAGAGAGAGAGAGAGAGAGAGAGAGAGAGAGAGAGAGAGAGAGAGAGATCAGGAGATTAGGCCAGTATTGAGGAAGTGTGGCTGAGCTATGACCTTTAGACCTACCCTCCAGTGTCCAGCTTCCTGCAGCTAGTGCCCACCTGCTAATGGTTTCAGTACTTCCCTAAAACATTGTAACCAACTGGAGACTAATTCTTCAAACACACAAGCCTATGTGGAAATTTCACACTAATTGTGTAATATTCTATCCCTGGAAACATTGTCTCATCACCATCTTATAATGCAAGATATATTAGGGAGAAAGTCCAAAAGTGTCTTTTTAATCTCAAATCAGTCTGTTAACTATGAACACCTGTAAAATATTCAAGACGTTACATTTTTTCTAACATACAAAGGCATGAAGAAAGATTCTTATTCCAAAAGAGATGAATGGATATATAGCAAGGGAGGAGGGGCAAATGCTAAATCATGCATCATGGTATCTGGCATCTAGGGATCTTGGTGGTGTCATCTAGGATTTAGCAGGTATGGGTAGGTTTATCCCTTCACGTTTCCACCTTCAGCACCCTAAGCAGGCCACCCACATTCCTGGTATATGCAATGTCCTGAAGTCTCCACTGCAACTCATGCTTCACTTTCATAGCCCACTCAGGACCCGCATTCAGGGAATCTAACCCTACTACACATTGCCTGGCCTAAGTGGCTTTTTCAGATCAGACCTTGATAAAAAGCCACAGTGACACTATAACTTTCATTTTTCATTCCTGGAATGAAAACTCAAGATATAGTCTGGTCACAGTGGGAGTAACTTCTGAGAACTTGCCTAGGTGAATTTAGGTAAGCACTTCTGTATCAGTTTCTTTCTCATTTCTGAGACTAAATATTCAACCAGAAGCAGCTTGAGGAAGGAAAGGGTTTGTTTTGACTTATAGTTCCAGGGCATAGAGTATATCATGGCTTGGAAAGCATGACAGTAGAAGCTGACAGATAGTGTTACCTTGTCACACCAGCAGAGAGAAAGTAGGAAAAAAAGGTGAATGTTGATACTCAGCTATCTGTCTGCTTTTTATGCAGTCCAGAAATTCAAGCCCATGGAATGGTGCTACCCAGTTAGAGTGGATTGTCTCACTTCAATTTATCTAATCTAGAAAATCCCTTCTGGACATGCCAAGAGATTTGTTTTCATGGTGATTCTAAATCTGTCAAATTGACAACCAGAGCTTAAACATTACAGCTTGAGTCAGCCTTGCTCCTGTAGTACACTATAGAGATCTTCTTTCTCCACTTATTCTCCGTTATAGCTTTTATACCTATTTGCATACACCCTGGAGCTTTTAATGGATGGAAGTTTTTCTCTCAATCTATCTTAGTTGCCTAGTATAAAGTTTCTGGTTTCTCTTTGATGATATCATTCGCTTTAAGAATTACAAAGGCTTTGTCTGTAACCATCTTTTCTACAATGTTAAACTTATATTCTTTCTCACATCAAGGTGCACAGTTTTCATAACTTTTTGCTCCCTTACTCCTCATTCTCGTTGTATTCCTAGGTAGCATGCCACATCTTGAATCCTTTACTGTCCTGAACTTTACTCTATCAAACAAATTAGTCCATTACTTTTGAAATAAGTCTCATTCAAAATTTCAGAACACAGGCCAAATATAACCTGATTCTTTGCGAGATTATAATAATTACCTTTGGCCCAGTTCCTGACAGTGCCTTTGATCTCTGAAAACTCTGGGCACATGAGCACCCTTTCTCACTTCCACGAGAATGGCCATTTGAGCTTTACTTAAAATTTCTTATTTTACCTGAAATTGAAATATAAATGTGGGTTATTTTTATTTTGACATGTGTATTTGTGGTGTGTGTGCAGTGGTTGTGTGTGTGTGTGTGTGTGCGTGCGTGTGTGTGTGTGTGTGTGTGTGTGTATGAATATTTGCATGCATGTGTATGTATAAATGTATTTATAGGCATGTGGAGGCCATGGGAAGATATCTTTCCTCTGTCACCCATTTGTATATTTACTTGAGACACAGTCTGTCTCTGAATGTGGAGCTGCAGTTTTCGCAAGTCCTACTTATTCTCTGGTCTCTGCTCCCCGCAGGACTAGGGATACAGATGTGCATGGCTACATCTGGTTTTTCACAGGGGTTCTGGGGAATCTAACTTACGTAGTCTCAGAGTGTCTCAAACCCTCATGTTTGTAGCAAGTGCTCCTAACTGCTAAGCCTTAGTACCCAGCCCAGATAATTGATTTTATTTGCTAAGCTTAGCAAGCTTACTTGGAAATTCATTGTTATATCAGAATTGTAATTTCCCTGAGACCATCATGCTGTGAAAAGACCAAGTGGAGTGTAAGTGCTTTGAAGATGAGACACCAGGTGTAGGGACAATGAAATCAAGGTTTAGTTATTTGACTTCTTCACAAAATTGTGAGCAAGATAAAAGTGTGAAAATTGCAAAATTGAGAGTTAGTGCCTATGTGATAATTGATAATTAAAACATACCTGTATTTGGACAATCAAAAAATGATATCTTGGTTCAATTTTTTTAAAAATTTTTTATTGTTGTTATTATTATTTATTCTATTTTTGATATCATTTCTTATGTTCTCAGATCTGATTGTTTCAATGTTTGAGAGCTCATTTTCCAAAATTGAGAATATTCTTAGGGAGATTGGAATTGTATTTTGTTCTTTATTCCCATATTTAATGCAGGACTTTCAATTTCAGCTCCTCAACTCACCAGAGACACATGTGGAATTTTGTTTTGGGCCAACAATGTGATATGGAAAATTTTGTTTGTTTTCTTCACTCACCATTAGCCAGGCTATGTTTAAGTTTCAATTCACAGGTTATTGGTTTTTTTTCTTCTTCTTATTTTAGACAGAGAAATAGTTTTTCCTCAGTTTCTATAAATTTAACAAACCATTAAAAAGTAGTTTCATCTAGAAGCATTTTTGAATAATAGTAGAACCAGATATCTTTTAAATGCACTGATGATTTCTTTCTGTTATTTACTCTGAAATTTGAAAGTGATTCATCCAAAATGAATTCATGCTGTGTTACTAGAATGGCTGTACCTTGTCCTCATCAGATTCTCTCTGTGGTGAAGGATCCTCCATTTCATAGAACAGAATCAGAAGAACCCACTCTAAATCTCACTATAATACATTCAGGAGAAATTGCTTTTTTAAGCTTTTTACTTAAAAAGAACAAGAAGGCCGAGTTTGAGTTTTTAATTCATTTGTATTTTGAGGATTTTATTTAATTTGTAAAAAAATTATATCTCTGCTTTCACTATAAAAATGAGAAGAAATTTATTTCAGATTTAGGAATCTTTGCTGGCTATTCTAATTCTACATTTGTTCTTATATGCAAAACTATATATAGTTTATGTTGGACAACACGAGAAGATTTTAATTTGAGTTGGGACATAGAAGTAGAAACATGCTGTTGGCTTTGGCTACAGAATGCCCTTGGAGTAAATTTCTGCTTGCATATGAAATGACCAATCCTCTTGGATAATCTGTTTTGACATAAGAAAATCATTGGATCCAACTTGTGATGGTCCTGTGCCTTCAATTTGGACAGTATAGCAATGGATACCATTATGTAAACTATTCTTGTAATTACAGTTTCACCCATGACACAAATTATTGTACTGATTGAAGCATTTTGTGCTGCAGATCATTTATCTGGTTAAAAAAAGAAAGAAACAAAGAATAGTTGCATGGATAAGTACATTGGCAAAAATCCTGTGAGTATATTCTTTAAATTTGATTTGAATGTGTGGCTGTGAGACTTTTATGTAAATTCTATAAACACAGATTTAAAAATTTCTAGAGCTATGAATGAAGATATTACCTCATTGTTATTAAAAAGAAACCCATTGAATAGCTTCATGCATTTCATAGGTTTTAGTTTTCGCCTTTATCTTTTTATTTTAGAAGGGTAAGCCAGAATTCTAAAAGAGATAATCTTCAATAAATTTAATTGTTATTTTTAAATAACTTAGAAACTCTGAGGAAGAAAATCCATACTGTCAATTAATGGTCTCAGGGAGGTAGTAAAGCAAAGGAAAGACCAGTGAGAATGAGGTGGCCTCATGGAAGAAGGAGCCATAGTGTACAATTCTATTTACATCTCCATCAGAGGCAAGGAGTATTCCCTACTTAACCATAAGCTTCAGGTTTAAACTCAGTGGTTAAGAGAACCACTAGTTGAAAACAGATTACAGGGTGGGGGCATGATTCTTCCCTGCTCTTGACCGTTTCTTCTATCAGCAGTCCCAATAATGAGACTCCAATAGTTGGCTTCTTTGCTACTCTTTCTCACTAACTTCTCCTCACAAATGCGCAGTGGATGACTTTAGTGAGGAGCTTAGAGCGAAAAAGTAAGTGTTCATGGTTTTGCTTCCTACTTGTTCTTTATCTCCTCAGGGAAATTTTTCAAAAGCTGTACTGTGAGTCCAAGCCCCCAGGAAATGCTCTCTTTTAAAAGTTTTTTCATATTTTTGTTTTTGTTTTTTCAAGGTAGGGTCTCACTCTAGCTCAGGCTGACCTGGAATTCACTCTGTATTCTCAGGCTGGCCTCGAACTCATGGCTATCCTCTTACTTCTGCCTCCCAAGTGCTAGGATTAAAGGAGTATGCCACCACACCTAGATCTTTTAAAAGTTTTAATTGGTACATAATATATTTGTATATATTTTTGGAATCTGATATATGTATTACAATGTTTTTGATCCAACCTGGGTAGTAAATATTTCTGTCTTTTTAAATTCCTATCATTTCATTAATATATTTATTTATAACTGCAAAAAAGCAGACACATGCACCACTTTGTGCATCTGGGGAATCAAATCCAGGCCATCAGACTTTGCAACTGGAGAGCCTTCTCTTCAGCCTAACACTTACAGTTTCCATATGATTTTCTTCTTGTTAAACTGTAGATCACCATTCCCTTATGATGCCACAGAACATTAGAACTAATTTCTTCTAGCTGCCTGAAGATATTCTTAAACCATTGATTACTGGTTCCATTCCTAATGCATTGATTTAGTAGATCTAGGGTAGGTCCATGAATTTTCATTTTTTCACAGTTTCTCAGGGGATACTAATAATACTGTTCCAGAAATCATACTTTGGGAACCACTGCTGTCATACCATTCTGCCCAAAGGAAGCCCAATTTGACTCTCTTTTTCTAAAATTTCTAAAATGCTAAAAAATTTATAGTGACAGTTTCTGCCACTGTAAATGAGCCAGCACCAGGGCTACCTCTCATAAGATTAATGTCTGTCACACTGGAGGCCCACATAACATCTCTTTGTCCATAAAAAGAAATTACTTACTTAATTTTAGTTTTCTATCTGCTTTAGACATGATGTGGTTTTTTTTTAATTTTTTATTTTTTGGTTTTTCGAGGTAGGGTCTCACTCTGGTCCAGGCTGACCTGGAATTAACTCTGTCATCTCAGGGTGGCCTTGAACTCATGGCGATCCTCCTACCTCTGCCTCCCGAGTGCTGGGATTAAAGGTGTGCGCCACCACGCCCGGCATGATGTGTTTTTTTTAACTTGATCAGAATTTGAATGGAGAAGGAGTGGACATCATAACGTTACCTGCAAATTTAAACATCATAATAGTATGTTCTTGTGCTGTCAAAGTACATACATGTCAGTTAATCTGAGAATGCTAGAATGCTTGCTTGGATTATAGAAAACACAAAGGATTAGGAGTTCTCAGTCAGTGTAAAGTCAGCATGCATGCCAAGCACCACTGCTCTTTGTGTATTGAACTGAACACTGATTAAAGCATAATGTATATACAAAGAATATTGGCATATTTTATCAATATAGTATTTTATTTCTGTTACAAGATTAGATGTGATTTCTAATAAATGAAATCCCTGCTCTGTAAGGTAGACCATTAACAGTCTGTTTCAAAGGAGTGATAACACTGCAATCATTAGCACGGGACTATCGGGAATGGTGTTCTGTGTGTGGTAAGTTAGCCAGCTTGAGAGATGTGACCCCATGATGTTCATATTTCAAGTTTGATTAATCATCAACCTTATACCTTCAAGATTTTTCTATCTCATGCTGGGTAGATTACAGGCTGATGACTAACCCTAGTAGCTAACCAGCTGGTGATAATTGCTGCTAATTTCCGGGTATTTGGCATGCGGTTGTTGCTTGACAATTTAAGGAGGAACATGAGGAAGTGTCAAAAGGGTAATATTTTATTATTTTTATTTGACTACAAAATGACACATACTTATTGTTGAAATTTTCAAGACTATGGAAAATTTAACTTAAAATATAATGGCTTAAACATAATATTTGTATTCAGGCAAATTATTTGCATAAATTTAGTGAATTTTAATCTATCATTTATCTTTGCCTTATTCCATGCTGCTATAATTGAATACCTGAGATTGCAAAACTTGTAAAGAACTAATTATTTTCTCATACATGTGGGGACTGGAAGTCCAGGCTAAATGTGCCAGCAGGTTTGGAATCTGGTTAAAGCCTGATCTTTCTGATATCCACATGACACATTGCTGCTGCAACCTTACAAGGTAGAAAGTAGAAAGGAAAAATGGGACATATGTAGCTATATCCAGTCCTTTTGTAACAGCATTAATCCATATGAAACCCCTTACTGGGAATTCTTCTAGCTAGAAAATGTAAAATTTGTCTACCTATGAACACCAACTAAGACAAAATACTGACCAGCCCATAGAGTTCCACCAGTGCTTCAGAATTCCTTGATTAAACTGGTAGTGCACATACACATAACACAAACTGCTACAGCCTAGTCAGATAAGATTTGTAGGGATCACCCTCACCTTGTGACCTTTGATTATATTTTAATTTTGTGGAAAAATTTCCTTTGATTTTTATACTCTCTGAGAGTACAATCATTTGAATAACATATTTATTAAAAAATTTAAAAAAATAACATCCAGTACTTTCTGCCTTAGTGAACAGAAATTTCTAAGATAGCAAAGTGTCAAAGCCTTCATTAGTTGTTACATAAACTTTGAATGTATGAGTGATGCATGTATGTGGAGGGTTATTAAGTTATAAATAAAAGGACTGCAATAATATTACCATAAAAATCCTCATATACACTGTTCAGTTTCACTTCATATTTCTGAGTTGTAGAAATCATTATTCCCATTTTTAGAAGTCAAACACATTGAAAATTGTAACTTGCTCAAGGCCAGACTTGTAAAAAATATGAGGTCTGTGTACTTTTAATGCTTGCTGAAGTGTTCTTTCTGCAAACATGATTATGTCATATAATTGAGTAATCACTAGCAAAAGAGGAAATGGTACATGAATCTAAGGCAAGTGAACATATAAAAATCAGTATAGAATATTCTCAGAATGCAGACACATGCCTGAAGTGTGAAGAGGAGAAAAAACAACTTATTAAATAAGTATGAAGCTTGACCCATCAAAGGTGACACAGAAGAGAGAATGTTCCGGAAAGTAAAGATGGGTGAGCTTGGGCTGGAGAGATGGCTTAGCGGTTAAGCGCTTGCCTGTGAAGCCTAAGGACCCTGGTTCGAGGCTCTGTTCCCCAGGTCCCACGTTAGCCAGATGCACAAGGGGGCACACGCGTCTGGAGTTCGTTTGCAGAGGCTGGAAGCCCTGGTGCGCCCATTCTCTCTCTCTCCCTCTATCTGTCTTTCTCTCTGTGTCTGTCGCTCTCCAAAAAAAAAAAAAAAAAAAAAAAGAAGATGGGTGAGCTTTACAAGTCAAAACACAAACACGAATAAAATGTTTAGAAAAGTGATGTGGGTAGAAGCAAAGGAGAATCTGCTCTATTGCAGCATTGGTGTGAATATGCGTGACTACTGAAAGAAATGCAGTGTTGAGAAAAAGAGTGACATGGTATTCTTCCAAGAATCTAGGATTGATTCTGTAAATAACTGATGGTTTGTTGTCTTTTAACTGAAGTTTGTAGACCTAACATCATGCACTGACAAATATATATTTTAAATTTTTTATTTATTTATTTGAGAGCAACAGACACAGAGAGAAAGACAGATAGAGGGAGAGAGAGAGAATGGGCGCGCCAGGGCTTCCAGCCTCTGCAAACGAACTCCAGACACGTGCGCCCCCTTGTGCATCTGGCTAACGTGGGACCTGGGGAACCGAGCCTTGAACCGCGGTCCTTAGGCTTCACAGGCAAGCGCTTAACTGCTAAGCCATCTCTCCAGCCCACAAATATATATTTTAATATGAGAAGTTCCACATAACATGCCCAATTTTCAGTCTAGTTGCTACTATACCATTTGTTGCACCATTTAAAAAATAAAAGGCAAATATTATTTCTAGAAGAGAGTTTACTAAAATGAGAGGAATTTGGTTTTGATCAGAATATTGAAGTGTTGCAAGACAATAATGATATTTTTAGGTGAATTCAGTTATCACCGGGTGGGAGTGGAAGAGGGCACTTGGAATCTTTCATTCTATCACCAGTGGAACTGAGAAAGTGTGTTTGCTATTTGTCTAAAGACTACATTACTTCCTCTAGACTACATTACACTTGTTATGGGGTGGGGGGACTCAACTTCTAAAATAAAATAAAAATGTGAATAATTCAAGAATTTAAAGGAGAATAGAAATATTATTTCTATTGAATCTGAAAATATTTACTAGAGGCTAAGAAATATACCATGGTTTCATATATCCATCAGAAGCTAATTTTAGGCTATGGGAGATAAATAAATATGAGATTGTTACATAAGGTTGAAGACTTCAACTTCATTATGTCCTGAAGAGCAGTTAAAGTGAATCCACAATAGAAATCAGCAAATGGAACTAGTTACTAAATTAGAAGCTAACATTATGGAGACATAGTCTAATATATGTAGGACTCTTGAATGGTCTAAGGATATAACTGATCTGTAAATATAAGTATACTCTCTACTTAGTGCCAATATAGTTTTTAAATGTTCTATTTATTTATTTGAAAGGCATAGGGGAAGGAGAAAGAAAGAAGCTGAGAGAGAGACAGACAGAGAGAGAGTGGATACACCAGGTCTCCAGCCACTACAAACAAACACCAGGCACATGTGCTACCTTCTGCGTCTGGCTTATGTGGGTGCTAGGGAATTGAACGTAGGTCCTTATGCTTCATAGGCAAGAACCTTAACCACTAAGAAATCTCTACAGCCCATTTAAAAATATTTTATTCATTTACTTATTTGTAAAAGAAAGGGGAGGTAGAGAGAAAGTAGAGGCAGATAAAGAGAGCATGTGCCAATTTTAAAATATTTATTACTTTCATGGAGCCAGGCTATTCTTTTATAAACTAACACTAACAAAGAAAACAAAATGAGTCTTGTGTTATTAGTTACTGTCTCATTGTTAGGATAAAACACATGACCAGAAGCAGGTTAAGGAAAGAAAGTTTAAGGTTTTGAGGGTAAGTCTATCGTGGTGAAGAAAGTATGGCAGGTCACAGAGCCAGCATTACATCTTCACATCTGCAAGGAGGAAGCAGGGACAGTGCAAGCAGCTGGGCTGTAACATCCTGGACTTGCCTCCAGTCATACACTTTCTTCCAGCAAGGCTTTATCCTCCTAAGAGTTCCATAACTTTCCCCAAAAACATCACCAAGAGGGAATGAAGTATTTAAAAACTATGGGATGTATTTTAATTTCTATTCAACTGGACTATTTCAATTCTTACATTTTTAGATTTTGATAGATGCATATTATAGATTAACTGAGTTAGTGAGGGGCAATGGTGGCCTAATTGTAATAAAATTTACCAGCTAGAAGATAAATGATGGTCTATTCAGATCTACCACTCATTTGCTGACAAGGCTTTCTTTTACTGGAGAATTCCTTATTTGTAGGGACTTATAAATAAGCCTATAGTTTTATGGATGCTGTACATGCTATAATGGAGAATAGAAGTTTGTCATGTAATTTCTGTAGCTACATGACCAGTAAAAAGTATAAAAGCTGAGAAAAACCCCAAACAAATAGCTTCTCTGTAACATCTGTAATAGCTATCATAATATAGTAGTGTTACTATATTTTTTATATTTTATGCAATTCAATGGTTTTGGAAGGTGAATCTGATGGAGGCAGGCATCCCAAACTTAGATTTGGAATCTACTAGGTTTTGTTTTGTTTTGTTTTCTTATGTCTTGTGTAAGTTAGTAGCAAAACTTGGATCACTGTTTCACATGCTGAAATTAGGTTGTCAGCCAGGCTGAGTTCTTATCTTGATCCTCTAGGAAAAAAAAAAAAAAAAAAAAAAGGTTTCAAATTCATTCTTGTTTCAGTTCTCTGTGAATAAAGGAGTAATGTCCTTATTTCCTGGCTTTTTCTGAGCTAGAAGCCACTATCAGCTTCTAAAGGCCATGATGGCATTGATAATAACACATAATCACTTATGCAGCAAAATCTAGTATTACATAGAATACTGGAATCTCTCATAAATATATATATATTACTTTTTATTTTCTCATGAGCAGAAACACTTCTCTGCCTTTAAAAGGTTCATGCAATTAGGTCAGGCTAATCTATTTCTTTAAGATTTGAGTTCGTAATTATTTCTGCAAAATGCCTTCATAGCAGTAACCTAAATTAGTCCCCATAGCAGAATGTCTTCTGTGGGTTAATGTCAATATCTAAAAGTCTATTTTTACTAGCTTACTCTCTTTACTCAACCATATCAAGCTCTTTTAAAAAGTGAACTTACATACTCATTTTGCAAAAGTGTGGGCAAATACAAAAGCAAATGTAGCACAATTTCCCATTTCCTAAAATGGCTTCCTAGGTGAACGCAAGCTTATCATAAATCTAGACTTACAATTCCTTTGAAAAATATAGTTTCAAGGGCAAATTTTAAATTGTTTTTCATACATCATTTCAGTTTATTGAAACCTCATATTTTCTGTTGCTGAATCAGAAAATTTGGTTTGTTTTGAAAAAAAAGCCCACATTTAAATAGGATAGATAGATGCAATCATTCTATAGCAAAAGGTTCGTCGTTTTCTCTATGTTCCAACATACTTCATTGACAAAGTGGATCCAACTATTATCTGTCAAATTCCCTGCATGAGATCTATGAGAAGTTAACAAGAAGGGCTGTGATGCTTATTGAGCAGTGTAAAAGCTCCCAGTTTTGAAGTAGAGGAATAGTCTCTGACTCCTCTTTCCTAAGATAGTAATGAAATAGAATAATCTTGCTTAGGTTCCAATATGAGTTGCCTTTATTTTGAGTGAGTATATGCTAGTATATCTTAATTTTTGTACTTAAAAATTGTTTTGTTTATTTTTATTTATTTATTTGAGAGTGACTGACAGAGAAAGGGAGAGAGAGAGAGAGAAAGAGAGAGAGAGAGAAAGAGGCAGAAAGAGAGAGAATGGGCATGCTAGGGCTTCCATCCACTGCAAATGAATTCCAGACACATGCACCCCCTTGTGCATCTGGCTAACGTGGGTCCTGGGGAATCCAGCCTCGAACCGGGGTTCTTAGGCTTCACAGGCAAGCACTTAACCACTAAGCCATCTCTCCATCCCAATTTTGGTACTTTTGACAAGTGACTATCAGCAATGATAAGGCACTATCTCCATGGTAAAATGCCCCTACATGGGTTGAAATAAGGTTCTCTATTTCACAGGATTCAAGATTAGCCATTATAAGAACAATTTAAATGCATTTTTTTTTTTCGAGGTAAAGTTTCACTGTAGCTCAGGCTGACCTGGAATTCACTATGTAGTTTCAGGGTGGCCTCAACCTCATGGTAATCCTCCTACCTCTGCCTCCCAGGTGCTGGGATTAAAGACATGAACTACCATGCCTGGTTTAAATGTTTTTTTTTTTTTTTTTTTTATATTTCTTAATCCAAGAATTTAGCTGTGGCTGCCCTGTGAGAATTTAAAATGTAACAGAAGATATTTGTCTATAGGCCAACTTTGCTTCATGGAGCTCTCAACAACAAATTAGGAGTGTTCCTCTGTACTGGCCAATATGGGTGTTCAGTAACCAAAATGTGGTTAGAACAACTGAGAAAGTGTATTTCAATCTCAACATTCTAATTTCACATTAATAACTTCATTTACACAGTGACTACAGCATCAGACAATAGAATACTATATGCTGTAGATCATTTTTTGGCCTTAAACATTGCAGCAAAGGTGGTCACCTTGTCTAGTGCTCTAAGAAGAGATAAAAAATGAACAGAGAGACAAAAGGAGAATCAGCATGCAGGCCTAGAGTGTCAGTATTCATAACTGAAGGCAGTCACAGCATCATGATCAGCACTAGTTAGGGCATATTACTGGTGGGTTAAAGATACCCTAAGGTACTCTAAGAAATATCAAGGATTGGAAATCTTAAAAGAAGGACTGAATTCCTATAGCCAAGGATGTAGGATTAATAAACTAGCAAATATCATGTCTCAGTTGCAAAATCAGAATGATTTCAAGCCTCAGTAAAATATTCACAAATTGAATTCAACAGCATATTAAAAGGTTCATTTACCATGATCAAGTGGGATTTGTTCAGCATATACCATAAAAATAGAATGAAGGACAACAGTCATATCATTATCTCATGTGATTTATAAAAGCATTCATGAAATTCGATGTTCTGTCATTCTAAAACTCTCAATAAATTAGGTATACAAAAATGTACTTGGATACACTGCCACACTGGTAACATCAGACTCAATGGAGGAAAGCTAAAGGCTTTTCCTCCAAGGTTAGGAACAAGACTGTGAAGCTTATTGGATGCCTCTATGAGACCAAGTTCTGTAAGTCCAGGCAGGCAAAGAGAAAGAAAACACATTCAAATGGAAAAGTAAAATGTTTAATTATGCCTGTTTGTAGAGGATATGGTTTTATAGAGAAAGCCCACAAGACTACAAAAAAATTTAGTGTGAGTTAATAAATTCAGTAAAGTTGTAGGATATGAAATCAACATATAAAGTCTGTACTTTCCATATACCCTGATACCAAATTATTTGAAAAAAATAGACAATTTAACAGTACTATTCATAGTAACTACTTCCTAAAACTGTTTAGAAGTAAATATAGCCAGGGAGGCAAGACATATGTGTGCTGAAAATCATTAAACATTATTTATTAAAATATGTTTAATTAATATTAATATTGAATTAATATTTAAATACTAATCAATACTTAATATAATTAGTAAACATAGACAAGTGAGTAACAATTCAAATTCAGTGTTTATGGAGTGGAAGAATTAATATTAATATAGTTAAATGCTTATATTACTCAAAGCAGTCTGTAATTTAATGGAATCCTAGTCAATATTCCAATGACTTTTGTATTAAAATACTTAAAAAAAAATTTAAGGTTCAAGCCGGGCGTTGTGGTGCATGCCTTTAATCCCAGCACTTGGGAGGCAGAGATAGGAGGATTGCCATGAGTTCGAAGCCACCCTGAGACTCCATAGTGAATTCCAGGTCAGCCTGGGCTAGAGTGAGACCCTACTTCGAAAAATCAAAAAACCAAAAAAAAATAAAAATAAAAAAAATTTAAGGTTCATATGGAAGTACAAAAGACCCTGAATTGTTAAGGAAACTTAAGCAAAAGGAGAAAACTTGAGGCATTGCCCCATTTGATTACAAAATCTTCTACAAAGCCAAATAAAAACAGCATGATGGGCTGAAGAGATGGCTCAGTGGTTAAGGCACTTGCCTGTGAAGCCTAATGATCCAGGTTCGATCAGACAGAAAACCACAGAATCCAGATGTACATGGTCATAGGAATGTCTTACGTACTTGAAAATTACTAACAGAATAAAATTTAAGCATTCTTTCCATGAAGAGATAAGTAGGTGAGGGAACGCATATGTTAATGAGCTTGATTTAGTCATTCCAAAATGTACACATATAACACAACATTATGTTACAGGCCATAAATATGCACATTTTAAAAATGACTTCAAATTAGGTAGCATTTGTGAGAATGTGAAAAGAGAGACAGTGAAGTAACATTATTACCATCTCAGAACTAAATACATACATGCTACTTCTTTATAGATCTTACATTTGAAGGTGACAGACTAACAGATGGAGGCAATGGATGATGTGTTCCTGACACGAATTAAAGAACTGGCACAGAGACAAAATGAGGGACTTTCTGGACATCTGCAGGAAGACTCGGTTGGCTAAAATCAGAGAATCTAACATGCTCTGGATTTGCTTTGCTGATGACTTCATTTCCCCAAAGACAGAAACAAGGACAGAAACAGCACTTTTGATTTTGATCCTCTTTTTAAAAGAACTGGTATAACAGGAGCCATGGAAAGCCTTGAGGAAAAACACAAAGCTCATCTGCATGTCATAGTATCCACAAAAGGAAAGCTGCATTTGATAGTGAAATCCACTTTATAAATAAGGGGAAATCTAGGTTAATTTCAGTGAAATGGAGTTCACAATGGGAGACAGTTGAATGTATTGATTTTCTATTGCTTCTATAACACATTACTACTTAATGAGTGGCTTTATTTGGGCTGGAGAGATGGCTTAGTGGTTAAGGTGTTTGTGAAGCCTAAAGACCCAGGTTCGAATCTCCAACATCCACATAAGCCAGATGCACAAAGTGGTGCTTGTGTCTGGAGTTCATTTGCAAGTGCTAAAGGCCCTGGAGGGCCCATTCTCTCTTAAACAAACAAACAAACAAACAAACAAACAAACAAACAAACAAAAGCACCCATTTGTTATCTCACAGTTTGTAGATCAAAGGGCTATATATAGCATTGCTTAACTGGATTGTGTGACCAAGGCTTCAGAAAGTCAGTATTAATGACTTGGCTAGATTGAGATCTCTCTCTGGTTATTGATGTTTATTGGCATTTCCTTGTGGTGGGACTAGGATGTCCATTTGCTTGTTGGCTATCCTTGGGACTAGATCTTTCGGTAATGTCCCCCTCTTTCTTTTGACAAGTAGCTTTAGTTATATGTGCAAATTCTTGTTTGCATGTAAAGGCCAGAGGCCAGTATATGAATATTTAGAGGTGGTATTATATATACACATTAAAGATTGTCTTCATACAATTAAAAACTATTCAAAAATTCTAAGAAATTTATTAAAGAAAATTTACAAAGTTCAAAGTTTTTGTAAGAATGTTTAAATTTTGTTTTTTTTTATGTTGTTTTTCTAAATCAGGGTCTCATTCTAGCCTAGGCTGACCTGTAATTCACTATGTAGTCTCAGGCTGGCCTTTTTGTAAGTGCTGGTATTAAAGGTGTTAAAGGTATTACAGATGCACCACAATGCCTGGCTAAGAGTTTTTACATTTTTAAGTACTTAGAATTTAAAAACAGCATCAAAAAGGCTAAACCTTCAATCAGCTGATATCTCTAGAAATATTAAGAGAAATTGAAAGCATCATTACACATTTGCAGTAAGAAAATAGAGTTTTTGGCCTGTAGCAGGCCAAGGGAATAAAATTAATGAATATCTCAGAGATAAGGGAATTTTTCTCATAAGATAACTGAACTAATTGCTTTACCTGATCAAATGAATTGGCCTTTCTAACTCATTTGCATATCAAGATACTGAGAGATTATAAATAGAAGGGCATCACACATAGTCTTTGAGGAATTCTGTTAAATTCAGGATTCAAGTAATTCACAGCATTGACTGTATTCTCTCTTAGTTAGTAATTATGACAGACTTTGACATTGGTATCCAAAAGATTTTTCAGAAATATCTTGTTCATAATCAAGGAAGAGAATAAATATGCATCATATTTTTCTGAGATTTCTGATTTTAGTGCTTATTAAAGCCTGCTAACGTAAAAACTCAGTCATGTTATTAGCTGATAAAACGAATGATGACCAGAGGATATGAATATAAAGAAAGAGAAATTGGGGCTGGAGAGAAGGCTTAGCAGTTAGGGCACTTGCCTGCAAAATCTGAGGACCCATATTTGACTCTCCAAGTTCCATGGAAGGCAGATGTACAAAGTGAGGCAAGTACACAAGGTTGTACAAGCACACAAGGTGGCACACGGGTCTGGAGTTTGATTACGGTGGCTAGAGATTCTGGTGCCCAATTCTCTCTCTTCCCCTCTCTCTCTCTTTGCACACATTCACACACACATGTGTTCTTGCTCCCTTTCATTAATAAAAGGAGGGAAGTCTGTTGGACTTGCCTCAAAAAAAAAGGAAAAAGAAAAAGAAAAAAATTGAACTGGAGAGATGGCTTTGTAGTTAAGGTGCTACAAAGCCTAAGGACCTGGGTCCAATTCCCCAGTATCCTCATAAGCCAGCTGCACAAGGTGGCACATGTGTCTGGAGTTAGTTTGTTTCCAGTGGCTAGAGGCCCTGGTGTGCCTATTCTCTCTCCCTCTCCCCCCCCCTTCTCTCCCTCTTTCATAAATAAATAAATAGATATTTTAAAAAAGAAAAATTGTGGCAGTGCCTGAAGAGTCTTAGATATTACAGTCTGAAATATTTTCCCCCAAAGCTCATGTTTCGCAGTCTTAATGCCTTTAAAATGTTAGTAGTACTTTTGAGACGTGATTAGATGTTAAAGGCTCTGACTTCATCATTGGATGAAGTCTCATTGATGAGTTCATAGCTGAGTGGACTATTGGGAGGTGGAGCCGTTACAGGAGACTAAGTCAGCAGAGGCATACTTTTGAAGAGAACACCATGTCTTTAGACCCTTCTGTCTCTCTGTGTTCCCATCACCATGCGGTAACAGTCATACTCCACCCCATGTTCCCACCATTAGGATAGCTTTCCTTGCTTCACACCCAAAACCATGGAGCCAGCAGCTGCATGGGCTGAAATCTCCAAAATCATGAGCCAAAATAAACTTTTTCTTTTAAAAAAAATATGGAATTTGTCATTATAATAGAAAACTAGCATAGTAGACTGGGGAGACAGCTCAGTGAGTAAAGTACTTACCTCACAGCCATGAAGACCTGAGTTTGATCCTTATAACCCATGTAAGATGCTGGGCATAGTGGTAGGTGCTTGTTGATGGGGAAGCCCTGACGTTTGCTTACTAGCCAGCCTAGTCTAATTGGTGAGCACCAGACCAATGAGAGACTCCTTCTCAAAGGAAGTGGATGACATCCTAAGGAAAACCCCTGAGACTGTCCTCTAGCCTCCATATGGACATGTACCTGTACATATGTGTGCCTACAATACAACACAAGAATAAATGAATAAAGCAAAAATTCAAAAAAGATACATAACAAATTCTGCTAACAATCTTTGTTTTTTTCTGTATTAAGCAGGTGAAAACTCTTCATGAACATGAAGAAACCTCTTTTTGTCTTATCTGTCACATTTGTAGTGTTGATATTTATTTTAAATTGTGACATACTTTTTTGTCCAGGGAAATTTGTGTTTTGATAACTAATTTAAAAATTTTTAACTATGCGTAAAATAACTTGTTCACTTTTGCAAACACTTTTTGAGCTTTCAGTATCGATCAGAGCTGACTCCAGAGATCTTGTTTTCTTACAGCTGTGCTTATTTGTGGGATCATGTTTCTTCATCCTAAAATGCATTTGTCAGATAATTTCCCTCAGGGATCAATTGATGCTAAACTTCTGATAGCAATGGGAAGTAAGTTAGTCCTAATTTTGTAGGTAGTTTGTCAGAGCTACAAGTCCAGAAAGTATATCACTAATTACAATTCCAGATAACAGAGTTGGGGGACTGAATTCCAAAAACTCTGGCTCACCATGACTCACCAAGATGTCAGCTGATCGCCAGCCCTTGTACCCTTGTTTCTTCTTTTCATAAAGAGTCCCTAAAATGCATTCAACATAACCAATCTAATATATCCTGGCATAATGCATAATTTACATCTTGAGGTTATAAGAACTCCTGGTCTCCTTCACCAGGCAGGTTACCCATTCAGGGCTCCTCTCAGTTAGTAGCTTTCCACTTTTGTTTCTAAGAATAAAGCTTTGTTTAACTTGCCTTTCTACTTTGTCTACTGTCAATTCTTTGCAGGTGGTAAAACAATAGGCTGGAAAGAGCCACTGAGGTGAGAAAGGCAATACCTCCTTAATTCTCATGTGTTTGAAAATGCCTCTATATCATACTTATTCTTACATAGTAGTTTATGTAAGTATAAAATTCTAGATTAATTCATTTTATTTCATCCATCAAAGGTATAATCCCTTTATCTTTCAAGGTCTTTCATTGTTGGTAAGATTTCTGTCATCTGTCAACTGTTTACCATTTTCTTTAAATTTGTCTACTTTCTGGTTGATTTTCCTTGCATTTAGCATGCCTTACTTAATTTTCTCAAGAGTGTCAAAGTGTAGCTGTGATCTTGTTTCAGTTTTCCTACATTGTATGTGAACTGATTGCTCTTTATTAGTGCATATTCTTTTCAAAGTCTATACATTTATTACCTCATTTTTCCCTTGATAATTTTCCTCCTCTGTCACCATTTCTACTGTTTACAATTTAAACCTTCATACTGTCTTTTAGAGGTTTTTAATATCTATTAAGAGACAGCTGTCTCTGCAATTATTCCCACCACATTTCAGATCATTAATTCACTTTTTAATTTCCACTGCACAGTGTTCTTAACAATATTTACTGCGTAGGCAACCCATTATGATTTTTTTAATTATTATTTAGTTTTGAGAAAGACAGGGAGAGAGAGAGAGAGAATGGGAGACAGCAAGTGGGAATGCCAGGGCCTTTAGCAGCTGTGAACAAAGTCCAGACACGTGCACCCCCTACAGCACATGTGCCACATTTGCACTTTGTGTCCCTGTGCATCTAGCTACATGAGACGTGTGGATCTGAACATGAGTTCTTATGCTTTGCAGGCAAGGACCTTAACTGCTAAGCCATTTCTCCAGCCCAATTTATTTTTAATTCAATGACTATTTTTCAAATTCTACAAATTCTTTAGGCTGTTTCTACAGTTCCCCTGCCTCGTTTTCTTTATAGAAAAAATATATTTAATAACTTGTAATTAATAATTACAGTGTCTGAATGTCTCAGGAATAATATTGTTATATCTGATACTCCATTGATTTGCATAATATTTTATTTTCTTCCATATGATATATACTTTTATATTATACTAATTTTAACCAAAGAGTTATCTGTAAGAACCCTATGGTGTCCCAATTGAATTTATTTGAATATATAAGACACCTAATATTATTTGGTATTGTTATACAAAACATAGACTTTACATCCATGATTTTATGATGGCAATACTATGGGGAGTTTTAACTTTACTTATTTATTTGAGAGGGAGAGAGAGAGGGAGAGGGAGAGAATGGGCACACCAGGGCCTCTAGCCTCTGTAAATGAACTCCAGATGCATGTGCCACCTTGTGCTTCTGGATTTACATGGATACTAGGGAATTAAACCCAGATCCTTAGGCTTTGCAGGCAAGAACCTTAACTGCTAAGTCATCTCTCCAGCCCTACTGTGGGGACTTTAAGGGGAATTTCACCTTGTTGTTGTTCCTTTCATGATCCTAAGTTAAATGTTCTTTTTTTGGTTAGAAATATATTTATCTTTTGGCTGTAAATATAATAATTCCAGCTAGTTTGCTCATAAAAGTCAGGTTCATTAGCAAGATACATTATTTTTTCATTGTCAACAATAATGAAGAATTGCAGAAAAGGTTGAGAGTCAGATTTGGGTAGGTAGACAGTAACTACCTATAAACCCCATCCATTACAAACTATTGAGATACTGTAAAAAATCATATTACATGAATTTATACTAGATGGAAGCTAATTTACATCAGACAAAACTCTTTAGATAGATAAAACATTAGTGGAGATTAATTATTCATTTGTGGTATTTGAAAATAATGTTAGGCACCATCCAGGCTGTCTAACGGATCTCAGTTCCCAAATACTAGGCTTATTTGCAAGTCCCATTTAATTATATTGTACTAGTACATATGATTTGTACAAAATAATGGTATACATTGCAACATTTACACACACACTTATAACATACTTTGCTCATATTTCCTCTCCCATTATCCTCTCTTGAGACCCTTTTTCCTGGTCTAATTCTGGGTCACTGATCATTCTGCTTTCATTTTCCTTCTCCTCCCTCAGAATTCACATATAAGAGGAAACGTGTAATACATATCTTTCTGCATTGGGATAATTTTACTTAAAATGATGATTGTTAACTTCCATCCATTTGTCTGCAAGCAATGTGATTTCACATTCTTTTGGATCATTACTACTTAATTGTTTATATATTCCAGTTTTTCTTTCATCCATTTCAGGTGGGTTTTGTAATGAATAGTGTTGTTATAAATATGAGTATACAGGTATTTATGTTGTAAGTTTACTTTAATCCCTTGGGGTATCATAGCAGGATAATATAGAAATTCTATTTTTATTTTTTTGAGGATTCTCTTACTGATTTCTAGAATCGTTGTTCTAGATTACATTTCTACCAAGAGTGTGTTAGATTAATTTCCAAAGTATCTATGCAAACATTTGTTACTTTTTTCTTTCATTTCTGTTTTCAAACCTTTATTAACACCTTCCATGATTATAAAAAATATCCCATGGTAATATCCTCCCTCCCCCCACTTTACTCTTTGAAACTCCATTTTCCATCACATCCCCTCCCCATCTCAATCTCTCTTTTATTTTGATGTCATGGAATATCTCTGTAGTTTTGACTTACAATTCCAGGATGATTAAATATTTTTATGTATTTTGAGTGTTTTTCTGTATTTATTGACTATAGATATTTCTGTTGATAAGTATCTGTTCATTATATTTGTTTATTTTAAGTCTATTGGATTATTATTGATTGGGTTACTTAGTTTTCGTTGTCTAATTTTTGAGTTCTTTAAATATTCTGAATATGAATTTTCCGTCAGAAGAATAATTTGCAAAGGTTTTCTTCCATTCTTTAGGCTGTCTCTTCATTCCATTAATTTTCTTTCTTTCTTTTTTTTTTTTTTACTTTATTGAACAGAGATTTTTATGCAATTACATTTGTTGGTTCTTGTTATTGTTTCTTTTCCTGAGCTATTCAGAAAGTCATTAATTGTAAGGGTACCCTGAAATAAAGTAGCTGACTCTTGGAATCATTTAAACCAAGTGTGAACTCACTGCTTTAGCTCCTGTTTCTCCTGAGGCAAGCACTCATCTGGTGTATTTATTGAACAAAAAAAGAGCAGCAACACATGAGGAAAGAATCATGAGTGAGAGGGCAGGAACTTTGTCCTAAAAAGTTCTTTAAACATTTGCAAGGACTTAGTGGCAGGATCCATGAAATCTGTTGACCCCAAACACACACACACATACACACACACACACACACACACACACACACACACACACCATTCACAAATATCTCTAAGCCTATCTGTTGCTTCCAACGTTTGTGGGTGCAATTCATTGCTTTCAATATCCACTGTTTTTAACAGGATGTTCAACATATCTCATGAATATACTCATTGTTCTGGGACATGTCACTGGGGAAGTAAAACAAAGAGCATGGCTAAAGGTCACATCATCATATCCAATATCCCTTGTCAATATTGATCATTTAGGCTGTTCTGGAGCATAGGCAAGCTAAGGCAGAGGAAACATGATTACATTATTTTAAGCAGGCTGATTACTTAGTTGTAACTAATTTCAGAGTTTTGTTTAGCTTAGTTACAATACAAGAATTTAATAGAAAAGGCCTATCAGAAATATTTTCAGTATAGTTACTGTAAAATCCAGTTATTACCACAGTTCTTTTCAACAGTTCATTCCTACAATTATGCATACTTATGACTTTAAATATTTCAGCTACAGTTTCCTCCAGTAGCTTCAAGTTTCTGCTCTCACATTAAGGGTAAGAATTTAGGTTCATAGACAATCTTCTACTTGTAGATAACCCACTTTTTTTTTTTCTTTTGAGATGGGGTTTCTCTATGTAGCTCAGTATGATCACCACTACTTTTGTTTACAGCTAATGCAGGAGAATTGTTACACATTACCAAATGTATAATGGTTGTCTACAGGTTTATTATAATATAGTCCTTTGATAATGCTTGGGCCATATGTAAAGAAAATAAAAGGGGATGATGAGAAAAACTAGTCTAATTATGAAACTAGCTAAAATAAACATCTATACAAAATATTGGCTGATTACATATCTCATTGGGAAAATTCCTTTAACTCCATTTAATAAGAGTAGTTATTAGAAAAGTAGTCATCAGCATTATTTGAGAACTCCTTAAGTGTCACAGATAGTATTATATGCTTTCCACACAATAATTAGCCTTTATAATCATGTATTAGGTAGACTGTATTGAAATATGAAAATTATAGGGCTGGAGAGATAGCTCAGCACTTAAGGCACTTGCTGGCAAAGCCTAAGGACCCAGGTTTTATTTCCCAGTACCCACATAAAGCCAGATGCACAAGGTGGCTCATACGTCTGGAGTTCATTTGCACTGGCTAGAAGCCCTGACATGCCACATTCCAAACCCCCCACCCCCGCTTATAAATAAACAAATAAATATTTTAAAATATATGAAAATTATAGATAATAGAGTGAACAAGATCATGTCAAGATGCATTTTGGAAACAGAAAACTCATAAATATATCAAGCAGAATATGTTTAACATAAAAGTCAGGATAAAGTAAGAATAGAAATTTGAGAGTGGAGAGGGTGAAAGTAAAATATTGAAAATGAATGACAGCATCTACCATGTCTGGGCCTGAAGAAACCAAAAGGAAGAAATGTATCATTGTATTATAAGAGCTGTAACTCTTTTAAAATATTTTTTATTTATTTATAAGGAAAGAAAGATAGAGAGATAGAAAGATATATATATATAGAGAGAGAGATAGAAAGAAATTAAAGAGAGAGAGAGAGAGATTGGACACATGAACACACTAAGCCCTCTTGCCACTGTAAACAAACTCCAGATGCATGTACCACTTTGTATATCTGGCTTTACATGAGTACTTTGGAATTGAATCCAGACTGTCAAGCTTTGGAAGCATGCTCCTTTAACATCTGAGCCATTTCTTCAGCTCTAAGCAGTCACAGTCTTTACAGTTAGAGTTTGACTTCTCTAGGAAAACTCTGAGGAGAAGGTTAAGACTACTGTGGTAAGTGGAGCATATATCCTGTAAGGAATCTTTGCTCATCATGGACTGAAGATATTTGGACAGACTAAGGAATATGCAGCCCAAGGGTCCAGAAAGATACTTATCAATACCATTCATGAAAATAGCAATCCTAGGTTTCTGTTCAAACCTTTGAATGAACATGATGAAGCCACTGTGGATAGTGAAAAATAAATGACTTGCCTACCTAGATACCTACCTTCCTAATATAGTTAAAAATTTGTTGCCATTGCTGCAATCCAGATGTAAACTGAATCAAATATGATATAAAGTCCTTCTTTATACATTATTTTAAATTTTTATTAGGGAGAGAGTCTGAGAGAGAGAGGATGAATGGTAGTGTCAGGGCCTCCAGCCACAGTATTTGAACTACAATTGGGTTCTGGGGAATTGAACTTGGTCCATTGACTTTGCAGGCAAGTGCCTTAATATGATACTCCGTCTCTCCAATCCTAAGGCTCTTTTTTCTTCATCATATGGTCTAACTTTTGGCAGATTTCCTCCTGCCCCATTCTACATTATAGAACTAAAGTAAAATCAAGCTGAAGAAGGAACATTATACTGAATGGTAAGCTTGAGGTTATGATTTGTCTAGGCTCCATTTTATAAAATTCACTGTGCTCATAGCTCCATTCATAATAATGCCTTGTCACTGTTATTCTTTGTGACATCCTTTGAAGTTGAGGCAAAGAAAAGCACCATTTCTGGGGCCAAATGACCTGGGCTTGTGGTAGAAGTGGCAGCTATGACAGACTGAATAACTGTTATCTTCCTTAATTTTAAAGAAGGACCCATATTCAAAGTCAAATAGTTCCATGGTCCAATCCAATCATGTTTGAAAAGTCCATCAGTTTTCTTTCATTTTACCTATAGTTTTTCTGTTTTCTTTAGTTCTAGCTGGGAATATTCTAGCATATCATCCCATATTAATTCCCAGCTTTGAGGATAATTCATGAAGTCCATGGCTTGCATTCATACTCATCTTAATAAACCGTGGGGAGTTAATCTTGATGGCCTCAGTTTGGCTGGGTTAAGAAACACTTACGATATTAGTAAAGCACACTCCTTGGGTGTGTATGGGAGAGAAACTCAGAGGCAATTATATTTTGAGAGCCATGGCCTAATGAATAGATCAACCCTAGGATGGATTTATAATAAGATAGGGTTATTAAGAGGCAGTGAAAAGTATCAGGCAAGGTATCTGGGGTAAAGTAGGTCACTGATGATATAAAGTTGTGTCAACATATTCATCTCGACCTTTCTTATATCTCTCTTTTCTTCATTTTCTGACCTGAATGAACTTTTCTGCCCTCCATGTCCTCTCCATCATGATGGACTATATTTTGAAACTATGAGGTAAAATGAAAAATTCCTTACTGAAGTTATTCCATTAGATATTTTATTTTGGTCACTGCAGGCAGAAAAAACTAATACACAAATACAGAGAGACTGACAATTTTCCAATTGACATTCTAGTTTCTTTTTGCTTTAAAATTTCATCTTCAAATCATTTCTCTTTTGTTGCATTTTATAATAAGTATTTAGGAGGAACCAAGCAATTTTTCATCCTTTGGCTTAGAATTCTCTTTAGCTAAATATCCAATTTCACTGTTCCAATTCTACCTCCAACAAAACACAAGTGAAATCACAAATTCAGTTTAGCCAAGTGTTTGGCACTTTATAACAAGGGGTGCCTTTTCTCCATTGTCCAATAACAAATTCATCATATTTTTCTGAGACAATGTCAGACAGCCTTTCCTATCCATATTTCAACCAACATTCTCCTCATTGTTACTTAGGTATTCTCTAAGAAAACTAAAATTTCATGTATATAGCCTGGATCTTTATGGTCTTGTACCACAATAGCCATCAAAATTCCATTCACTGAATATAGGATTTTTCTTACAAGTACCTCAAGACATTTCCTGACTCTATGAATTATCCAGTTTCAGACACATTTCCATATTTTGTGCATTTGCTCATTTAAATGACCTATACTTTTTTAAAATTTAATTTATTAGGTTTTTTTTGTGCAAATACAGGCAGTTTGGTACCATTGTTTAGGTTCATCCATGATCTACCCCCTCCAAATGGACCCTCCTTGTTGATGTAAATGGGTCGTGCATTGTGGAGTTAGTCCATAATTATTGGTACGATAAATGTCTCTGTACATCATGACCCAACATGTGACTCTGACGTTCTTTCTGCCCCCTCTTCTGCAAAATTTCCCTGAGCCATGTTGGGTTCATTTTTGGTCTGCTTCAGTGCTGAGGTGTTGGGGGCCTCTGGGGCTCTGGCTCTCTGATTTGGTAAGAGTTGATTTTTCTCTGTGTTGGTCTCCTTCCCCTTTGTGCTGGTATCTGGTTCATCAGGAAGACTATACTTTTCAATATTGTCTAGAATGTATTATAAGACTACTGGCTTACTATATTGATGTCATCGAGTTTATTTAACCTATTAGACAGGTGTCCTATAAGATCTGTGTCTTCCATAGGTCTTGTGATTATACTTATTTAAAAAATATTTTCAGATATTATGTTTATATGTCTTTATAATGTAATTGATGATAATTTTATACCTGTGTATAAAGTATAATTAACTCTGGGTAATAAGAATTTCCATCTCTTCATATATCAATCATTCTTTTAAAATATTTTACTTTTTACTTACGTATTAGAGAGAGAGAATTAAAGTGAGTATGGAGATAACAGAGCCTCCTGTTTCTGCAAATAAACTCCAGAAAAATACACCTTTTTGTGTATCAGGCTTTACATAGGTACCAAGGAACCAAACTTTGCGCCATCAGGCTTTAGCTACTTAGTCATCTTCCCATCTCTAATCATTCTTCTGTGTCGCTGTATTCTATAGAAATGTATGCTATGGTGTATGCTGTAGAAAACCACAATTAATTCTTCTCTGTTGATATATCCATTGTATTGATTTTTATTTTTATTGTTTTTATTGTTTTGAGGTTAGGTCTTACTGTAGCCCAAACTGACCTGGAACTCACTCTGTAGTGCTCCATGGTGATCCTCCTATCTAAGGGCTGGGTTAAAGGTGTGTGCTACCACACTCAGCTTGATGTACTCATCATTTAGATTCTTCCCATCACCTTACTCCATGCCTTTTCAATGTCTAATGAGCACCATTCCACTTTATTCAATAAGATAGACATTTTAGTTTTCACAAATATCAGAAGTAGCTTTTCTGTGCCTGGGTTATTTCAGTTGATATATAAATCTTACTAAAACTCAGGAACATGCTATATTTGTGATATTTTTAGGGATTTTGTGATATTGTGAACGTGGGTATATTCCTCTCAAAGATAAGGCCACTTCTCATATTCTATTATTAAATGAGAGGCTTTGAAGGATTCTTTGGATTTTGAACAAAGTGTATGCCAAAGTTAAAAATATTGTCCTAAGACAGTTACTAGGTGATTAAGGAAATCTCACTGTGGCTATCCCAGACTTTAGAGTGCTCTATGGTTAGTCATGCTCTGGTAGAGGTGTTGTACAGCTAGTCCGAGGTCTAATAGAGATGCTCTGCTAATCCACACTTTGGTAGAGGTGACCTGTAGCTAGTTAATGCTTTGGTTTAGTCACTGTGTAGCTAGTCCACACTCTAGTAGATGTGTTCTGCAGTTAGTGAGCACTCTGATAGAGGTGTTCTGCAACTAGTCATAACTATGGTAGAGGTGTTCTGTAGCTAGTCCTGACTATGATAGAGGTACTCTGCCCCAGTCCACACTCTGATGGAAATGCTCTGTGAGTAGTTCACATTCTAGTAGAAGTGATCTTATCATTTCTTATAAGACTCTGCAAGAAAATGAATCTAATATTTTTAGTGGTTAATGTAGTAAGTAAAGACACTTCAGAGTCACTTTTAAACTTTAGAAGACACCACAGACCAATCACTTGACCCAATCATCCCTAAGCCTATTTTCTGGGGTTTAAGCACTGCTAAAATTTGCCAAAGAAGAATATTAATTTCATGTTAGACCTTTGTTTCAAGCACTCTGTACTGTTTTGTTTTGAAGTAACTGGACCTGTCAGGAGTGAACAGTTCAGCTTTATAGCTGTCTGACAAAATCTTGCTACCTCCACTCAGAACAGTCCATTTGTTCAGGATTTGTTTGGCTCCTCCCAGGCAGATAAGGGATAGAAGACAGATCAGGAATGCCTGCTTTTGTCTCGATGGTCTTTTACTCTTCTGGTGCCAGGAACAACATTGCTACCACACCTAAAATTTTATCAGAGGCAGTCAAAACTATAATTTCATAGAGGTTCCCTTCATAGAAACTAACCATTAGTTAAACAGCAACTTCCTCCAAGATCTGAAAATTAGCCAGAGCTATTTGAACTGACTCATCCCACTTAAGGAGTCTTTGTTGTAGTAATAGAACCTGTCCTGGCTGTCAAGACTGCCGCTGAAGTCAAGGCTTGTGCTTTGGAAAACAGCTTGACCCAGGGTCATTGCAGGTATATTGCAATGGCTCTGAGTGGCTTCAGTTTCATCCATGATAGCCTCAGGTAACCTCGCCTATAGTCACTCCACATGCTCCTGCCCACATTGTGAGTTCTTTTAATAGGGTCATAGAAGAGCCACCCCTTTTTTCCATGATAGCAGGTACAGGTTAACCTGGTAGTTGGTACCTGAAGACTGGTGTGAGTAAGCAAAAAGTATGTGGTTAATAGACAGTAAGTTTTGGCATATATAACCTGCTTTCTAATCAGACTTCCTCTCATTATCTTGGTCAGCATGGGAACACTCCCTGTTGTAGACTAGCCTCTCTGCTGCTGCTTTCTCTGAATGGTTTTATTGTCTACTTGAGATTTTTGACATACGTAGAGCAGGCTATTCTGTAACAGTGAGAACAGGCAACTCCTAGGGCTGCAGAGAACTCAGACCACAAATGGCTGTGCAAATATTGAAAGGAAAGAGGCCATAAAGAGCCAACATAAGACTATGGGGCTACAGTATCACAAAAGCAAAGAACTACAAAATCAGGAATGCAAAATTATAGACTGACTAGACCCAGCACTGAGAGAGCTACACCGTGCCATAAGTTGAACAGCTCTACAGGGTCACTGAGTGAGCTATTAACACTAGCTGCTAGGGACTAGGCTACCAGTATTCAAAGCCTGTGCTTGTAACATTAAGATCTGGGATCAGTGGGTCTCAAAAGAATGGAGTTGCCAATACTATGGGACTGATTTTGCGTAGTCATGATTTCCATCCAAACAGAGCAAAACCCCTCAGCCAGCTGGTAGCTAAAACACAGATCCTTGGGAACAAGACCATATATAGACCATTCAGACACCAGCTCGCTGTATGAATTTAGGCCCTGGTGTTTACTTCTGCCTCTAAGACTTTTATACAGCTGCTGACCTTCTTCAGGTCTTACTCGAGGTCACTGTCTTGCACAACAAGTTTAAGTGATTAACAAACTCTTTATTTCCCTTCTCTGTTTTATTTTTTCTTATCACTTACTACAGTCTTGCTGTATATTTAACTTATGCTATTTATTTTATTTCTTTTATAGTGAAATAGCATCATGGTAAGTGGAAGATCATTTTTTCCTTTTTTGTATAACTTTATTTGTTTTTATTGACAACTTCCATAATTACAGACAATAAACCATGGTAATTCCCCCCCTCCCCACATTCCTCTTCATAACTCCATTCTCCATCATATACCCTCCCCCTCTCAATCACTCAGTTATTTTTTATATTATCATGTTTTCTTCCTATTATGATGGTCTTATGTAGGTAGTGTCAGGCACTGAGAGGTCATGGATATTCAGCCCATTTTGTGTCTGGATGAGTGCATTATAAGGAGTCCTACCCTTCCTTTGGTGCTTACATTCTTTCTTCTACCTTTTCTACAATGAACCCTGAGCCTTGGAAGCTATGATAGAGATGTTTCAGTGGTGAGCACTCCTCTGATACTTCTTCTCAAAACTTTGATGCCTTCTGAGTCATCACAAGGTCCCTGCCATCTGAAAAGAGAAACTTCTCTAACCAATGGTATTAATATATACATTAATATATGGATATAAACATTAACAGAAGTGCTTACTGGGCAGTTTGGTGAGCATAATATGTACATTTAGGATGACATCAGCAGATGTTATCCCCTCTCTAGAGCTTATGACTTCTATCATAGGTTTTCAGTATCAGGCATGTATTCCCTCCCATGGAGTGGGCCTCCAGTCCAATTAGAAGGAAGCTGGTTTTTCCCATAACAGACATGCCACTATGGCACCTATTGGCTCATTTGGCCTGGCTGGCCCAGCTCAAGGTTTGCAGTGTGCATTGTTTCTCGCCACTGGTGAATCCATTCTCTCCCATGGAGCTGAATGCAGTGTAGCTTTTTCCAGCTTTCTGTAAGCTGGTCTACATGGAGGAGGTTTTCAGCTCACAGCCAGCAGGATTTCTCAGTGACCTTGCAGCCCAAACATGTACAGTCTTCAGCAACAGGGCCTTCCCATATATTCCTGGTGGGAAACCAAGAGCCTCATCAATGGCCTGTAATGTTTTTTTTTGGGGGGGGTGCATCAGGGACCTTCCTGGCCAACAACTCACTGGAAGGTATCCCAGCACTGACACTGAAAATTTTCTAGTAACAATCTATGGCTTCTGAGTGGTCCATTGTCCAAAAAAGTAGGTTTCCATATGACTTATTCATACCCTTTTCAATTTTGATTAACCCTGCTTTCACATTTTCTTTGCTCAATCTCTTCCCCTGGCCTCACTTATGGTATTGTATATATGTAAGTAGAAGAACAGATTACTGAGAGTAGAAAGGCCTAAGTGAGATCAGGGAGTTCATTTTATTCACTATACTACAGTTGGCCCTCAGCACCCAAAATAGAGGTAGATAAAAATAAGGTGTTCTTCAAATATTTGTTGAATGAGCAAATGTAATTCACTATCGAAGTCTTTTAAATTTATAATTTAATTTTAATCTATTGGCTATGGATAGAAAAACCTTCTGTGTAAGTAAACTTCTCTGGTAAATAGTTCTCTGAAGACAGCAAGTGGAACCAAAAGTGTTTTGCAACAGGAATATCTTTCTCACCTTAATTGCATTTATACACTAGGTGAGGAGGAATCATATTCTTCATTGCTATAAATTTCATTGCTATAAATTGTCCATCCTCCAATAAATACTCCCTCACACACCCATACTCATGTAAGTAAACTTCCTTTAACTAAGTGGGACACACAATCACAAATACACACACACACACATACGTGATAGAGAGAGAGAGAAAGAGAGAGGGGGGCAGGAAAAAGAGAAAGAGAGAAGAGAAGAGAACCTGTGAAAATATGATGGGGATTAGTTGAGAAGAAGAAAGGATTCAGTAAGAGTAGAAGGGGATAAGTGATAGGGGAATGGGGGAATGAATGTACTGTTCATTATTCTACTTTGTATGGATACCTATATGTCTCTTTTACACCATGCCTGTGATTATATAATTCTGGATGATATTTTAATTTGTAGTTCCATGCCTATGTGAGCAAACTGTAAATGAACAAGTAACAGTCAACTTCAAAGCAATTTATAACTTACAGAAGGAAAGGGTTTAAGGTGGTGTGTTGGTTTGATTCAGGTGTAAGTAGAAGAACAGATTACTGAGGGTGGAAAGGCCTAAGTGAGGTCAGGGAATTCATTTTATTCACTGTACTACACTTGGCCCTTACCTAAGCTTAGGTGTTCTGAATGCTAGTTTCCCAGCTGATGGTGATTTGGGAATTAGGCCCTTACCTAAGCTTAGGTGTTCTGAATGCTAGTTTCCCAGCTGATGGTGATTTGGGAATTAATTCCTCCTGGAGGTAGTGTATTGTTGAGGGCACGCTTATGGGTGTTATAGCAGCTTCTTCTTGTCAGTGTTTGGCACACTTTCCTGTTGCTGTTGTCCACCCTCCGCTCCTGCCATCGTTTTGCTCTGCCATCATAGAGCTTCCCCTCAAGTCTTTACACTGAAATAAACCCACCTTTTCCTACAGATCTTGGTCAGGTGTTTTGTTTTGTTTTGTTTTGTTTTGTTTTGTTTTTGCCAGCAATGCAAACCCGACTTCCACTGCTGGCTTACAGTTTTGAGTGGAAGTTACATGGAAGCATCACCTCCTACAGGTTCCACAATCCTCCAGAATAGAACCACCAGCTGCGTGGGGATCAAGTATTCAAGCACATGAACCTCTTGCAAGAATTCTGTATGCAAACCACTACACCTTCCAAAGTTGCCTATAACAAAGAGAGTAGGAGAAGGAGCATGAATTAAATGAGAAGAGTGGTTCCATTCAGGCAAACCATAAGTATTCCTGAAAGAGAATGGGTCAAGCCTGCCATAGGAGAGAATAAAATCATCTATCTCTACATCTGTGGGTGGAAAAACAGGTTTTTGGTAAGAAAGAAGAGAAAGGCCATGTTGTTTTGAAGAAAAAAATTCTCAAATTTTTGTCCGAGGTAGGTACAACCATGCCAGCGCATCCTTTACACTGACCTCTAGAGCAGTAGTACTAAGTGTGCTCACAGTGGCAAGCTGAGATGCCACGGAATGCTGGAAGAACTGGGATGAAAACATGGTTGTGTAATATTTGACACTTTTTTATTGTAGTTGGCCTATGAGCACAAGCCAGAGCATCAGCAGATTGATGATGGTTGCCCAGAGCCCTGAACTCACTCTTTAACCAATGTGAGCATAACATTCAATTAATCTATCAAGAACATTCTGATAATTCCAAGAAAGGAATTTTACCCTGGCTTGAAGGGAGAAATTCTGTCCTGGAAGTAAGACCCAGAATTGATCCTTGGATTAATTCCATAGACATGAGTTTATTGACAGGACTAAAATTTGGAGAGTCTGAAAAGGAGAGAAGGGGCGAGAGGCTGCACCAGAGAGCTTGTATGTCGCTGCAGAACACAGCTGACCTCAATTACAGAGGAGCTAAAGCTAGAACATCTAAGGTTGCAGGTACAAATCTCTATCTCAGTATCTACATGTACTCGGCACTATAAAAATGTGTCTAGGGTTGGAGCGATATCTTAGAAGTTAAGACACTTGCATGTGAAGCTTAAGGGCCCAAGTTTCACTCCCCAGAACCCACATAATCCAGATGCATAAGGTGGCACATGAATACAAGTGGCACATGCACACAAGGTGGCACACGCATCTGGAGTTCATGTGTACTGTCTAAGGTCCTGGCATGCCAATTCTCTTTGTCTCTCTCCTTTTGCCCTCTCTCATAAAAATGATTTTAAACTTTAGTTGATTCTGTTGAAATATGCTAGTCTGATGATTCTCTGGAGAGGAGTTCAATCAATCTGCTGTTTGAATAGATGGCTTAAATAAATAAATAAAATCTAAATACTATAACAGAGGGGTTAATTTTATTGTTTTGGTTTACTTTGTCTATTTAAAAAGCTTACCCTAAACAAAATAAATAAAAAATAAAAATAAAAAGCCTATCCTGAAAGGTTCAAGGACTAGAGAAAGCATAACTTAAATGTATTGAAACATGTAGAAAAATCATCATCCTTTTATTCTGAAATTTTATATGCTGTATAACAAGCAGAAACATGTTGGATATTTAATTCATCTGTAGGACTCTCTAATTCATATCAATAAAATATGCTGAGGTTGTTATTCCTATTGTATCTTCCACTGGAGAATCTTTAAGATTAAAGCTTACTTTTTTATACATTCATATAATCCTTGTCTCTGGCATGTCTTATCTTAAAATAACAAGTACTGTTTGAAGAAAAATATGTAATTCCACAGTACCTAAAAACTAGCAATTTCCCTGCAAGGTTTGACATATCCTAGAAAAGAATAAAAAGTAGTCTGCATAATCCTATTTGAATGTGAGCTTAAAATGATGAAAGTGTGCACACTTTAAATTTATATATTGTTTTCTTCTTTGGATTAAAAATGTTGTTTTGTGTGAAGGCACATGACTAGGATCTTAAAAGTCTGGACATATGTTCATCTTCCCTGTGACTGTGTTAGGGTGGTATCTGGAAATATGAGCCTTTTGTCTAAGTTTAGAAAACCAATCCCCACTAATGTTGTCACAGCTACTCAGGAATATAGCATTGCCGTGGTTTGAATATGTCCCCTAAAGTTTAGGGGTTGCAAATTGATACCCAAATTCCGGCATGTTAGAAGATGGGAGCTTTATGAGAAAATGAGGTCGTGAGTGTTCTGCCTTTAAGGGACAGACCTATGATGTTCTTAGGGGAATGGGTCAGTTATCTACAGAGTGGCATCCAGAGGAAAACAAGCTGTTCTCTGTTCCCCATGTTCTCTGGCCCTTGCATCTTCCTCCATGGGGTGACATAGTACAATGGTCTGGCCAGACATTGATGGCAGGAACATCTATTTTGTAGCATTCTCTGAAGGAAAATGGAAAAGAACTAGATTTTTTTTATACCTGCCAGGCCCCATAGTTGGAAAATACTGCAGTTTCCTTGAGTGCTGATGATAATACATATAGAAATTTCTGATTTACTAATTTTAAATCACCTCCCAATAAAGTTAAAGTAATAGCAAATTATCTAAAGTTTTCTTAGAAAACCAAAATCAGTAGTCATGCGCCCTATATTTCAGGTTGTTATTGTGCCAATCACTTAAAGGTTTCATTACGCATTAATGGAGACTTAAAAATATTTCTTTTTTGTAATTTTAATTGTTTTATTTATTTGTTAGATACAGAGAGAGCGAGAGACAGAGAGAGAGAGAGAGAGAGAGAGAGAGAGAGAGGGAGAGAATGAGCACGCTATGGCCTCTAGCCACAGCAAACTCCAGATACATGTGCCACAGTGAACATCTGGTTAACATGGGACCTAGAGAATTGAACCTGGGTCCCTAAGCTTTGTAGGCAAGTACATTAACCGTTGAGCCATGTCTCCAGGTCTGAAAAATCATTTCTTTGACGGATTCTCATCATTAGATCTGTGAAATATCTAAATACCATCTTCTAACAATCTGTAAAGGTCTCACATGCCCAAAGGCTTGGAGAAATGCACTTTGGCTCTCTTTGTCTACTTTTCCCATTGTAATTGAATTATAGGAGAAGAAAGCCACAACGTCCAAAACATCTTTGATTGTCAATTGTTTAGTCCTTTATGCTTTGGATAAAATCATTGGATTTTTGGAGTTAACTTGTGCTCATTTTTACTATTTTGATGGTGTGTACATGCAATGAAGGGACAAGTTCTAGATATTTTGAGTGCCATTCCTGACCATTCACTTTCTCAAAAATGAGTAAGTCAAAGTATTCCATGATAATTTCGTGGTTTATATAAGTAATGTTTACTTTTGCTATGGTCTACTACATGTGTAACATTATTGTGTTGGAAACAGTGTATGTATATTTTCTACATATTATTTATTACTAAAAATGAGACAATCCAGTGAGTCATATTTGGGGGTCGGAGGGGGTCTTTCCTCAAGATTGACTCTACAACTGATCATGGTGGAACTTTCTGAGTTTATTGCATCATTTGTCCATAGTACACAGGATGTTTGGTAGGATTTTACCTGCAGGAGACTTTCAACCCTGCCGTACTTTCCCAGCTGTGTATAAGTGTATGCAGCATTCTAAATCCCTTGTAATCTTTTCAACATTTTTACAGCATATTTCTCTGATGTAATCTCCATCTCAAGAAACCACTTTCTTTTCTGAGCCATAAGAAGAAATTCCCCACTTGCTCAAGTTTATCATGAGACTGCAGCATTTCAATCATGTATTTAGATTCCAAATCTAATTCTAGTTCTATTACTATTTTTCACTCTATCCACATTAAATTCCTTCACTGAGTTTTGAACCTCTAGAATCATCCATAAAGTCTGGAATCAGCTTCTTCCAAACTCTTCTTCACGTTGACATTTTGTCCTCCTCTCATGAATCACCAATTGCATCTAGAATTATAATCTTTCCAGATTTTCAATATACTTTGCTCATATCCATTAGAACAATCACTGTCTATGAAAAGGATAGCCTCATAAAATGTATTTTTAAATAAGACTTGAAAATAAATCTTGATCCATGGCCACAGGATAGATATTACCATAGCAAGTATTAATATATCTCCTTCACGACTCTTGTTTAAGGGCCATTGGAAATAAGCAGCACTATTCTGAAAGGCTCCTTTATTTTGTGCAGTCTCCCAAAAATGTACTTAAATATTCGACAAACCATGTATTACACAGTTCTGCAGTCACTAGGCTTCAGTGTTCCATTTTCAGTATACAAATAGAGTAAATTTGGGATGATTTTTAAGGGCCCTATAGTTTTCATAATGGGATATAAGCACTGGCTTCATTGTAAACTCAGCAGCTGCACTAGGTCCTAGCAGAAGTCAGTTTGTGCCTTAAAGATCCAAAGTCAGGCATTAACTTCTCTTGTATTGAAAACACCAGGTTGACACCTTCACTCCATAGAAGGTATGTTTATCTGTAGGTAAGAATTAGTTGTTTCCTTTCTTTTAAAAAATACTTTATTTTTTGAGAGACACATAGAGATAAAGATGAGAGAAAGAGATAAAGAAAGAGAGAGAGAGAGAGAGAGAATATGAGCATGCTAGGGTCAGGGTCTCTTGCCTTTGCAAATGAACTTGAAACACATGTACCACTTTGTGCATCTGGATTTATGTGGATAATGAGGAATTGAACCCAGGTCAGTAGGTACTGTAAGCAAGCACCGTTAACTGCAGAGTCATGTCCCCCACAAGAGAATAAGTTGTTTAATGTATTTACCTTCAGCAATAATATTGGCTAGAGTTAGACAATTGGCTGCAATTTCTACATCAATACTGCCTTATTTTATAAAAATGGCTTTGTTATTTAAACTTCACAGTCGAATCTCTTCTAACTTAAAACTTTTATCCTATAGTTTCTTTATCTCTCTTAGTCTTCATGGACTTGAAGAGAGTTTAAGCTTGGCTTAGGCTAGGTTTGGCTTAAGGGAATATTGTGGATGGGCTTATTTCTCTCATGACCACTAAAACTGTCTGTCCAACAATGATGGCAGGACTTTCTTATCATTTCTGTGTTCACTGGGCTAGCACAGTTTCTTTCAAAACCTTTTATAGTCACAGCTTGGCTGTTTGGTGTATAATGTCCAGGTTTTGGTTGATCTTGGCTTTTGACCAGCATTCTTAACTCAGTTTAATCATTTGTGTGTGTGTGTGTGTGTGTGTGTGTGTGTGTAACTCACTTTCTTCCTCTCTCCCTCTCTCTGTGTCCTTATCCATGTGTATGCAAGTTCATTTAGGTGCTGAGTTGTGTGCACTGTAGGGGATGGAGGACAACCTTGGATACTGTTCTTCAGGAATGCCATGTCCACCTTTTATATTTCTTAAACACATTGTTTCTCACTGGCCGTGAATTTACTAACTAGGCTAGGCAGTGATCCACAGAAGTCTGCCTATCTCCACCTTGCTGGTGCTATGATTATAAGTGCATCTGCTACCATACTTAGTGTTTTTGATTGTACTTTGGGAATTGATCTTACGTCCTCATGCTTATATGGCAAACATTTTACCAATTAGGTTATCTTCTCATCCTGGGGTTTCATGACTTCTAGGATTTTGTTTAATATGGAACACACATGACTGTTTGATTCCCTTGAAATTGGAAGCTATGCTAGGGTTATTAATTGGCATGATTTTAGTATCTTTGTGACTTAGGATCAGGATATGGATGCCCAAGTAGAGGGTAAAAAATGGAAAATGGGTGATTGGTAGGCCCATGAGAATGAGCACATTTATAGATTAAATTTGACCTCTTAAATGATCTAAATTCATGGTGTTCCAAAACAATTAAAATAATAAGATGAAAAACCACAGATCACATATTGTTATGAAATATCATGAGAATTCCCAAAATATAAAACAGAGTCATGTAGTGGCCACATGCTTTTGGGGAAAAAATGATGCTGATAGACTTGTTCGGTGAAAGATTGGTACAAGCCTTCAATATCTTTGTGGGTATGTATTTTGAATTTATATATATATGCATTTGCAAGTATGTAAGTATCCATGTGTTTTGGGTTGCTTGTGCACATGTGTGAGGAGACCAGAGGTTGGTATTGAGGTTCTTTCTTGATTATTTTCCACTTTATTTTCTGAGACAGTTTTTCTCACTGAATCCAGAGATGATTCATTTGGCTACTTTTGCAGTCAGGTTCACATTGCTGGCAGAAATCACCTGAGATCAGTTTTTGAAAAAAAATGGGGGGTTGGCTAATAGACTCGAGGGGATGTTCCATGATGACAGGGAAAATGATGGCACAAGCAGAGGGGGTACATAACCTCCTGGCCAACATAAGGCAGACAATAGCAAACACTGGCAAGGGGACACTGGCTATAATACCCATAAGCCCATCCCCAACAATACACCACCTCCAGTGGTCTTTAATTTCCAATTGCCTTCAGCTGAGAAGACTAGCATTCAGAATCAAACCACCACATTCCATCCCAGCCCCCATAAACTGATATCCACACATGATATAAAATACAATGCATTCAGTTCAACTTTAAGAGTCACCATAGTTTTTATCAATACTAATGGTGTTCAAACAGCCTCATAATCCAAGGTCTTTTAATTGAGCCATAATAACCAAAAATGTCTCCCCCCAAACCCATAATGGCACAGAATAAACACTCACACTGCAAAAGATGGCATTGGGCATAGCAAAGAAATATTCAACAAATGCAAGATTTAAACATCAAACTCTAGCTCCAAGTCCAACAACTCTAGCCAGTGAAAAATCTCCAAGTCTGATCATTCTTACCAGCAACAACTCTCTGGAGTTCCAATTCTGCCCCTCCAGTTAGGCTACTCACAGTTCTAGAAAACATCATCTGGGCAGGCAGCCTTCCTTAGCAGCCATTTTGTGGTCCCAGCATCTTCACTGGGTCTCCACTGCAAGTCACGGTTCATCTTCATGGCTCCACCAGGTCTCCATGCAGGCAACCAGCAAAGCTGTTTCACACTGCCCATGGCCATTTCCAAAACACAAGACCATGTTGCAAACTCAATGATCCTCTCTTTCCTGAATTTCTTATACTATTCCATACCAGGTAGGGTTCCAACTTATTAATCCAGGGGAGGAATAAAGCAGACTTTGAAGAAGAGGACATTTATTGAGCACTCAGGCCCCTTCAAAAGAGTGTATATTCTTCATGTAGCCCCAGTGTAGGTTAGCTAGCCCAATCTCAAAGGTTGTAATTTCTCATATAATTGTAGCTAAAGTGGCTGAAGTTTCATTTCTGTGTCATATTCCTCTGTTCACACCAGTCCATTTCTACTCAATGCAACCCTGCACAACTTCTCAGGACACGGCCGTAAGAGGAAGCCTCTCACACAAACTATTTCCATCCCGGTCCAGGAAAAGCTTTCTCTCACTTTCATAAGCCAAACCTCATAGTCCATAGTTCTTATTCCATTCAGGTCTTTGAACTCTGACCAGAATAGTCCATCAAGCTGTACTTACAGCACTGCAAGGCATCTCTTAGGCCAAGGTTTCAAATCCTTCCACATTCCTCTTATGTTGGGTCATGATATGCAGAGACCTTTATCGTACCAATAACTGTGGGCTAACTCCACAATGCACGACTTATTTACATCAACAAGGAGGGTCCAATGGGAGGGGGTAGATCATGGATGAGCCTAAACAATGGTACCAAACTGCCTGTATTTGCTGAAAATAAAACCAATAAATTAAATTAAAAAAAAAATCAACTCCAAAAGGCCAACACACTCAGGTGTCTAGCAGCAATCCCACTCCTTGGTAACAAATTTACTGCTGCAGTCAGGTTCACATTGCTGGCAGAAATCACCTGACCAAGAGCAGCTTTTGAAGGGGAAAAAAAGGTTTATTTTGCTTATAGACTTGAGGGTAAACTCCACAATGGCAGGGAAAATGATGGCATGAGCAGAGAGTGGACATCACCCCCGTCCAACATAAGGTAGACAATAGCAACAGGATAATGTGCCAAACACTGGTAAGGGAACACTGGCTATAACACTCATAAGCCCACTCCCAACAATAAGAAGCCTCCAAGAGACATTATTTTCCTATTGCCATCAGCTGGGGAGACTAGCATCCAGAAAACCTAAGTTTATGGAGGACACCTGAATCGAACCACTAGAGCTAGTTAGCCAGCTTGTTCTAGAGATCGCCTGTCTGTACTTCCCGAGTAGTTAGGCAAAACATCTAGCCAGCATTTATCTGAGTACTGGAGATCTGAACTTAGTTCCTCATGCATATGCATTTAGTGCTTCAACAGTGTAATAAGGTGAAGTGCACATAAAGGAAGTATGACAGTATGCATCATTAGTGAGGGCTGAGGCAATGATCTCACCAACAGCATTTGCTTTTTAAATTCCTGTCAGCAGCTGAAAATATGGCAGTCAAAGCAGACAACAAAGCTATTAGTGACTCCAGTCATCTGGATTAATTCTATGCATTCAGGTCAACACATGTTAACCACCGTCAAACATAGCTGCAGTTAAAGACATACAAATATTTGTAACACACACACACACACACACACACACACACAAAGAGAGAGAGAGAGAAAACAAATCTCGGAATGTATGTTATGGCACCCACCTTTAATCCTGGTATATTGGAGGCAGAGGTAGGAGGATCCCTGTGAGTTCAGGGCCAGGGTTACAGAGTGAGTTCTAGGTCAGCCTAGGGTAGAGTAAGATTCTACTTCAAAAGTGACAACAACAAATCCTGTCTCAGTGAGTATCTGAATTTTTTTGTATCTATTTAAAGCAGATTGGTAGAGGATGATCAAGTTCTGAGGAAGCCTTAATGTTCTACATGACTTACAAACTTCTAGACTGTATTATTTTTAGGAAATTTTCACCATTATTTTCGAGGCATTCATCACTGAAACAAGCAAGATTGTAGACAAAATGCAGCTGCAGTGGCCTAGTTTAGGCCCCACATATATTGCATTTGAATTTAGGATCTGAACAGTAAGACTGCCTTTGTCCATCTGGTACTCACATGTGCCACAGAAATAGACTGCGACTTTCCCACCTGGTTTGCCAGTACTTAATTCTGCCTTGGTGGCTTTTTTTCTTTCCTCAAGGTCTAGTCCTCTCCTTCACAAAAAACATTTAAGAAGCTCCAATCTGTAGGTTAGTGTCTGTAAAGTGTGGGTGTTAGTCACTTCGACTTTTGCCTCTGGCACATTAACTGAGACCTTTGCTGCCATCTGCCTCCATTGTATAGATCTTTCCATCGGTTTCTGGCATAATCTCTTCTGTGCAAAATATAAATCTGACTTTGTATACCATGGTTTCCTGATCGTGCTACTTTCCACCTCTTTGTCTTACATTCATTTTCTAGGGCTACCATAACAAAGTACGTTAGCCCAGGTAGCTTCATCTCAGTGCTACAAGCTACAGGTCAGAGATGGAGGTGTTGGCAGTGCTTGTTTCTTCGAAGGATTCTTTATTGCCTCACAGATGGCCACATCCTCCTGTGTCTTTATATGATCTTCTCTCTGAACAAGCCTGCATTTTGTGTTTTCTTATTATTAACAGCATCAATCATATTAAATGAGAGCCAACACCAATGACATCATTTTAAACTTAAGTTTTTCTTTAAATAACTTATCCCCACAGCACATTCTGATATACTGGGGTTAAAATGTTTTGTAAACTTTAGGGGAACATGATCCAGCTCATAGTACTTGTTACCTTGTTTTCCCTATGACAGTAACAACAGCAGTTATTACTTCTCTACCTAACATTTATTATGACACATTGTACTGGGCACTTCATATTTGTTGTTCCATGGACAGATCTAGCCCTACAACTTCAACTCTGCATCTAATGACAGAAGTCTGCTAGCTACTGCTACCTTCTATGCTATCAGCTAATTCCCCAATACAGGATCTTTACTTGCCCACTTCTGCTGCTGGAAAGAAAGATCTGAGATGGCATGCAGAAACAGTAGAAGTTTATTCTGTTGATAATCATGGATGCTGGAAGGCAAGATCAGGCTATAAGCATGTGTTGTGTCTGGTGAGGACCCAGTCTGATGCATATGACAGGAATGAATGTACTCCCTTCACATGGTAAAAGAGTAAAACAAGGGCTCAGATAGTTTCCTCTAGTCCTTTTATAAGGTTCCTAATATCATCCTTTAGGGTAGAGCCCTGATGACCTCATCATCCCAAAGGCATCACCTGTCAATACTATTGTATGGGGATTAAGTTTTGGCATGTTATCTCTGAGGCAGTAAAAATATTTCAACAATAGTTGATTTGCCTAGTGGTTATGAGGCCAGACTCCAAGATAGAGAGCCTGTTTTGTTTTGCTTTTTAGATTTTATATGGCTCTTTGTTGTCTGATTTCCAGTTACATAAGTTACACTATATTTGGTTCCTCATCTGTGTGAATGGGGATAATATACCTATGGAGTACTTGGTACTACCAGATAAGTAAAGTACTTAGGGTTTTGCTAGGTATGTAGTGGAAATAGTGAAACATTATATTAGCATATCCTCCATTAATGAAGATTTGTGTAGAATATAATTGACAATTGGTTCCTAGTTTTTGTAGCAGAGTTACCTTAGTTTTATTAAATTTACTCTCCAAATGTTGTATTCTTTTTTTTTTTTAAATCTCACTCGTAACATTTTAGTGGAGTCATACTGTACTCTTTATATCTCAATTATTAGTAATTTAAATTTTTCTACCATCAGGCTTCCTGTGTTTATTTCTGCCCTTGCATTCTAGAACATCTGTTACTACCTCTTATGTAGGCACAGCCTACCTGAATTGCCACGTAGCTGTTACTATGTGAACAGTATGTCAGCCTCACTGTGTGGCATTCCAGCTGCTGTTTATTATACGTTTGCTCTGCTCTACTAAACATGCCTAATTTATTACTCTATTTGATTATCTAAATATCTACATTCTATACCTTGAATAAGGCATAAATTCTTAAGACTTGCCATCTGCTATAAAAAATTTTTGAACACTTATTCATTGGGGTTATCTAATTAGTTACTTGAGTTTCTTAACACCACATATTCAACAACTTATATTCCCTTTCAGTGACTGATCCAATAATAGTTGTCAATAATAAAATACTATTGGTCATGTGCAATAAACTAGGGCTGTGGTAGTTGTAAATGTAGGAGTAGTAGTAAGGAACTAAATATAATATACTACCTCTGAAACATATGGATGGTCAGAATATCAATGCCACCATTTACTAGCTCTTTGTATTCTGAGTTTTATCATATGTAAAACTAGAATAAATGCCAACACTACAACAAGAAAAGACAGTCAACTGTCATCCAGGAGACATGTCATCTGCACCACAACTGCCAGAGCTAAGGAGTCATTGCAGAGGAAGTGGTGATTTTAACAAATACTGCTCTTACTGCTAACCTGGCAACCAGCTCCAGAGAGACAGCCACAGACATTGTGGTCACTCAAAGCTCATCAAAATATAAATCCAGAAGATACAGAGTACATAATACTAAATAAGACTTCTAATACACCCACCAAGTTTCAGGGAACATTGTGGAAAAGGGAGAGGGAAGGTTGTAAAAGTCACTGGATGGCTAGGAATATCCTGTGGCATGGTTCCTTTCCACAGAGACTGACTGAGGCCTTCATGAGCCATAGCGAAAACCAATAACCCCACTGAGGAAAGCCCTCAAGGACACGAGGAAGGGAGAGAGGGGATATAAGAAGATAACTTTTCAAAAATTAATTAAAAATGCTAAGATACATAGCCCTGTGGCAAGGATGGAGTAAAATGGTTTACTGAGTCACTGCATGTGCCAAGTGCTTATGCCACAATAATTCTTTATGCTGGATATTTTTGTTACTCTATATGCAAAGACATGGTGAATAACTGGAGCAGCCACTTACTTTCTTTACATATTTCTTTCCACTTAAAAAGCATTAATCAGGGGCTGAAAGAATGGCTTAACCCTTAAGAAATTTGCCTGCAAAGCCAAAGCACCCAGGTTTGTTTTCCCAGGACCCACGTTAGCCAGATGCACAAGGGGGGGGGTCACACATCTGGAGTTCATCTACAGTGGCTGGAGGCCCTGCCATGCCCATTCTCTCTCTCTCTCTCTTCCTCTTTCTCTGTCAAATAAATAAAAATAAAGTATTTAAAAATATTAATCAGGGCTGGAGAGTTGGCTTAGCACTTAAGGTGCTTGCCTGCAAAGCCAAATGACCCAGGTTCAGTTCTCCAATACCCATGTAAAGTCAGATGCACAAGTTGGCACATGCATCTGGAGTTCATTTGCAGTGGCAAATGCACCTATATTCTCTCTCTCTCTCAAATAAATAAATAATATTTTTTTAAAAAAAATTAACCTAGTTGAGGGCTGGAGAGATGGCTTAGCCATTAAGTGCTTGCATGTGAAGCCTAAGGACCCCGGTTCGAGGCTCCATTCCCCAGGACCCACGTTAGCCAGATGCACAAGGGGTTGCATGCATCTGGAGTTTGTTTGCAGTGGCTGGAAGCCCTGGTGCGCTCATTCTCTCTCTCTCTCTCTCTCTCTCTGTCACTCTCAAATAAATAAATAAAAATGAACAAAAAATATTTAAAAAAATTAACCTAGTTGAATGTTCATATCTTTTGTTTACATATTTACATCCTTATCCCTTCTTCCTTCCTCGTCACCTCCTTCCTTACTTCTCCCTTTTTTCCAAACCTTGGTTGGTCCCTTTCTCCTTTTACTCTCTTCTACCTTGAAATTTTCATTGATTTACTATGCAGTATAGCTTAGCTATGTCTTTTGTCTACCTCATTATTGAATAACCCAGATTCTGCTTCCTACTTACTAAGGTTTTATCCTTCTAGCAAATTTGGAAACAAGGCATTTTGCTTCACATCTGCTGCTGAGTCAGTTGCATACGGCAGCTGCTTATCTTACTGCTAGCTTTCTTTCAAGAGATGTATCAGGTGGGCATTATTTTATGCAATAATATTTCTTTTTTGTAAGCATCTAGCATGATGGTATAATATTTATTTTATCATGGCAGAATTCTTTTTAATCTTGTTCTGTTTTTTTTTTCCTTTTCCTGTGTTTGACCTTGTTGTTTGTAATCCCTTTGCATCCTCCTTTATTTGCTGAATCTAAAGGTTTTATTTGTATTCTATTTTCATACATCAAAATATGGGCTAATTAATATGCATTTATATTCCTTATTAAGGCCAAACAGATGGTTTATCATATGCTTAAGATCTTCTCTTTTCTTCCTAACCTTTGGCTAGCAGGAAAACACATTTAGATTTATCATTTTTAGAACAAAACCCTATACACAGAAAGGAAACAGATCCTCTGCTCATTACTACTAGGTGTTGTATCTAATTTTACTTTCTTTATATCTAGTATAGAATCACATAACATCTTCAATGTCTCTCAAAATGAGAAGGCATTCAGAACCAAAACAAGTTCAAGGTTATGACTTGTAGACTTGTCAAATTCATATCCAGAAACTTGCTCATCATTTCCCAACCCATTAATAACAGTATGAATTCATTTGTATTAGTTGGGCCATTTAATACTGCAAGTGTTTATCTGTTTGGTTTTATGGTATAATCACATATGTCTAATCATATTCCATGTGAACAATTGTTGACTTTTTTCTATCTTTCATTTTTAAGCCCAAATGTTTTCTAGTGTATGCCTGGTTTACCTAGAATCATCAAAGCTCCTGAATGTTTTATCTATACCTAGGAGTGGTATCTTGCAACAGACTTCTAACTTATTTCCTTGTTTCTAGTCTTGATTCTTCTTTCTTTACAGGGAAGTTGAAACTTAAAAAAAAAAAAAAAATCTAAGCAGATTCTTCCTTTTCTCAATTCACTGGATCTTCATTGATTGCATCATACAATCTGAAGTTATATATTCAGGGCTGAGAAGAAGGCTCATGAGTTAAAGTCACTTGCTTTCAAAGCCCGCCAGCCCAAGTTTGACAACACAGTACTCACATAAAGCCAGAAGCACAATGTGGTACACGCATCTAGATTTTGTTTGCAATGGCAAGAAGCCCTGGAATATTCTTACTTTCTCTCTTTTTAATAAATAAATAAAAATATTAAAAATACAGTTACATATACATATAAACGTTTAAGTTCCATACTGCAGGCCAGTCACATGACAAATATATAGCAGGCAGTTTCTTTTTCCTTGACATGATTCCTTATTTCTATCTGTACCCTGTAGAATCAGGGTGGCTGACTCAATTTAGGCTCTGGAGATTAAGAAGCAGATCTGGACTGCTCTATTCTAGTACCAAACTTCCTTGTTAGATTGAGCCAACCAAAGCAAATCTCAGTATTTTTTTTTTTTTTTGCTATAAATAGAAATTGCCTATAATTCGTTTCTTTTCTGGGCACAGAATGTACCAAGTTAAGTCTGGAAGCTGTTGAGTGTCACTTTGAGACCACCAGAGTGGAGCTTAGGGTGCCAAGAATGAAATTAGCAGGAAGTAATTTGATTTGAGAAAAGGAAAGGATTACTGTTATCTTGTCTGAGGGTTTGTTTAATCAGTTCAGATTCAGAATTTATAGAAAAATTTTTATATTGTTTGGTGTTATAAGCATTTTAAAGTTTCTGGGCCTTTTGCATCACATTGCTCTTATTTTGAGCTCCTTTCTCCCTGCCTGTGTCTTCAAACATCTTTCAGAATTAGGCACTGCTGCTCTGTTCCCCTCTCTCCCAGCTGTTCTGATTTCCTGATCACATGTTGTACCTTCCGTTCACTACAAACTCTGTTATCAACTCATTACTGCATCTCCAGTGCCCAGTGTAAGGCAATTCATTCACTCATTTAGTAAATATTAACAAACACGTAGTATGGACCAGGAGCTTCTCACAGAATTCTTATTCTAGGGAACAGATAGAAGTAATGTGCGTTAAGAGGAAAGGTGGTGATAACTACAATGAAAATACATCAATCAAGGAGAAGGTAGAGTAAATAGATGAATCAATTTCAAGAACTTGGGCTATTGTCTTCAACAACTATGTACATATTGCAATAAAATGTGAGGCAGCTACTTCTGGTTATTTAAAAGTGTTACTAGCAGTAATGTCTTAAAGGCAGTGCTTTAATTTTTAAAATAGTGGCAAGGAGTTGGAAGAGCTTTGTATAGCCAAACATCACTCTCAAGATTCCATTCAAGAAATATTCCCGCATAGACTTTTATTCATTATATCTGACTGGTTTAGATTATTATTAAAGCATAGGTTATTATAATTCAAAATAATAATGCATAGAGAAAACTTATGAATATTTAAATCCCTTTACTACATCTTTGGACAATTTCTCAGCTGAAAATTGCTTTTAAAATCATTTCTCAAAGTCACTTTCATATTTTCTTGCCAGAATCATGAATTATAGATTATAGCATAGAAGTACCTATGAGACAAGACTGAAAACAAGGAAGTTCATGACATATTTGAAGTGGTTTCAAATTACCCCAATTTCAGTTATCTTTCATTGAAACTTGATACATATATTCTCATAAATATCAAGAGGTAAATAGCAAGAGGTTGTGTTATTGTTATGAATGCTAGCTGACCTTCAAAGATGTGAAAAACCTTTCTTCTCTGAATTATAGTTATTTAGGAATCTAAGCATCCAGTCTGGCAGAAGCACTGCTTCTCTTGGATATGTGCTGCTTTGAAAATTATGTACACATTTATAGATTTTTGGCCTTCTTTATGATTATATAGCATTCTCAAAATCAATATAACTATTTAACATACCATACTAGTTTTTTTTTTGGTCTTTTATTGTAAGAAGTAAAAGGGGTATATTTTGTCAACAAATATTTATGTCAACTATTACATGCTTGTAATGGTTAATCTTGATTTTCAACTTGGCTGAACTGCAAGATGCCTAGGAGATCAGCAAAAAATACTCTAGGTGTGTTTTGAAGGTGTTTTCAGAGATGACATTATGCTGGACATCACAAGTGGCAGAAGACCTGCTGCGCTATCCAATGGGCTGGGATCTGGATCAATCAACCCTTGAAAGCTCTGCTGCTCCTGAGTGCCCAAGGACATCATACTCCTCGTTCTTCTATGTTCAGTGTGGGCTCATGCCAATGACAGTCCAGGGAGATTTATGGCCTTCAGCCTCTGGCTGAATCTACATCATTATTCCCTCTGTTCTAAGGCTTTCACCTTCCATACTGATCTTCAACTGGTTCCCTGGCTCTTTGGTGTACAGTGGCTCTTGCTGGGCTCTCCATCTTCCAATCATGTATGTCAGTTTCATAAAACCCTTAACTGATTCTGTTCTCCTGAAGATCTTAAGCTTACACGAGGCAGCTCAAGAATGCTTCAAGTTGTTTTGATAATTTTCTGCATTCCTGAGCTTGGAGGCAGCTTCTGAAGCTCAGAGAAAGGGAGACCCAAAGAGGTGAAAATGTGTCTCCTAGTATATGGTGATTCATCCAGAGTATCTTTGACTTGGTGTAAGAAGTTTTATTAAAGTTTCAGATCATTAACTACCATCTTGGAGGATGGAAACCAAACAGATATTGGGATCACAGACCTTGGGAAACAGTTCTGTACTTATGGTATCCCACAAAGTATAATGAACAGGAAAGAAGTTTTTGGAGGCATAGATTTCATACTCACCTGAGACTAAACTGCAAAAATAGCAAGAGCTATCTAAAAGTTTCACTGTTGCAAGGTTGAAATTGAAAAACATGACAAAACTTTGCCTTTCACTGTTTCCAATTAGGTAAATATGCAAGTGAACTTAGTGAACTTCATATGCTGTCATATACTCCAGTGTAGTATATTTATACTTCCATGTGTTTCTCTTCCATGTTGTGCTTGGATTATCTGTGTGATCATTAGCAAGTGGCAGCATTCATGTTATGTCACATCAAAGATTGTAAAACACTGTAGTTTCTGTATTGACATCTCTTTTTCATAAATTACTTGCTGTAAGGAACAGTTTTATGTTTGAGTAGCTCTTTGGAATGTCCTGAGTCGTGAAGAACAGGCGCCTCCACCAAAAGTTCCTTCAGGAAACTGGGCCAGGCATTATTCATCCCTTCAAATTGTCACTGTAACCTCAGAAGAAATCCTGAGCTGATCCCTCACCTGAGCCCTCCCTGCCTGAATTCCTGACCCTCAGAAACTGTGAAATAATACATGTTTGTTAATTTAAGTTGCTAAGTTTGGATACTTTTCTACATAGCAATTAAAAGCTAAAATACCTATGAATTAGTTTTGTTCTTTGTTCTTTACAAACTATCTCAGGGGTTCAGCACAATGGATTTTTAGTGACTTAAGATGAATCTAGAAACACTTAGTCTCACCATTTTTTCCATGAAATAGAAAATATATATTATCTAATTTTCTCTACCTTCGTCTTCTCTTAAGCACATAGATATGTCTTTAGAAAAGGAAGAGGAGAGGAAATGAATAGAAATTGTGGAAAAGCCTAATGTTTTGGGTGTCTAGTATAGGACATTTTTACTATGACAACCATTGAAGCTTGTCAACTGTCAAAAAAGTTTGAAAACTTCCTTTTGCTTAATGAAGTCACAGATATTATACAACTAAAACACTGCAGTCAGAGTTCAAATAAAGGTCTACTTAACTTCAGTGGTTATGATTTCATATCATACAAAGCTTCTAGACAGAAGTATTAAAGAATTAGGTTCACAATATAAGGGCATCATATATTTTCCCAGGACCATTGGAGTCTCCACTGAAATGCTTGCTGAATACATTTTAAATCAATAACATACCAGTATTCACAAATCTGACCTGAGGATAAATGAGAAAACAAGTAGAAACAAAGATTTTACAAATGTAAAGTACCATGTAAATATAAGAATTATTGTGGTTTTTATGGATCTTGTGGTAAATGCTCAATCCATAGATGTTTAAGGCTAAAGCTGTCGCATGGAAATGGAATTTGTTATTCTATATGCAAAACGAGTTTACATGTTAATAGAGAAGTAATTCACTTATGAATTCAGGGGTCCCAGGATGGGGTTAGTGTCCACATGCAGGGGGAAGGAGTGAGCTCTCCATCTAATTTTCACTATGGGAACATAAAAGGAAAGATAACCATCTGCAAATGAGGAAGTGGGCCTTCCTTGTATTATTTGTGTGTGTGTTGAGGGGCACTCTCACTGTGTCTTCTTGCCTATGCAAAAAAACACCGTAATCCTGCTCACTTTTTATGTCTGGCTTAAGTGGGCGACTTGGAAATTGAATTTGGGCAGGCAGCCTTTGTAAGCAAGTGCCTTTAACCACAGACATCCTGTGACTTCTTTAAACACTATCTGCAGGCACCTTGATATTAGACTCCCAAGCCCCCAGAACTATGAGAAATGTTTGTTCTTTAAGGTATCCATTCTCTAATATGTGTTAGCAATCCAAACACTGCCTTGAATATCTGTTTTTAAAAGATTTCTCTATGAACTGAGCAAGAGACAAATGATCTTCAAGTCACAGTGCTGTTATTGGGCATCAAATGAAGAGCAAGAATGTGGATGTTAAATTGGAAAAAAATGTATGTATTAATGTCAGTTTTGGTAACATTATTTTATCGTATATGACAAATTGTTTTAAATATGCATATAATTTTGTGATTCCTTACTATTGATGCATTATCAATGTACATTTCTGTTAACTCTCTGCTTGAGTTAATATTGAAATTAATTTGCTTTGATTAATATCCAAATGTATTTGTAGCTGGGCATAATGGCACATGCCTTTAATCCCAGCTCTCGGGAGGCAGAGGTAGGAGGATAACCATGAGTTTGAGATCACTTTGAGACTACATAATGAATTCCAGGTCAGCCTGAACTACAGTGACACCCTATATTTGCAGTTGTTTCTTCTAACTGAATGGGTTTTTGGAAGCAGATGTGGCTGTAAATGGTTGAAAGCCTCTACTAAGTTTTAGTGATCAGTGTCTTGGAAAAATCTCACTCTCCTTTCTGAATGGACAATACAAACAAAAAATGATGATGGTGGGGGCTGGAGAGATATCTGCACCATTAAGCCAGTTGCCTGCGTAGCCTGATTGCCTGGGTTAAATTCCCTAGTAATCACATAAGCCAGTTGAGCAAGGTGGATCATGTGGAGTTCATTTGCGGGCAGGAAGCCCTGGCATGCCTGTTCTCTCTCTCTTTCTCTTCCTCTCTCTTCCCCTCACTCTCTATCTCTATCTCTTTCTTTCTCTTTGAAAGTAAATAAGTAAGATTTTTTTTTTTAACTTTAAGGTTACTGGGTGAAGAGAAAGAGGTCTTGTGAGGTTCATTAATGATTAAAAAAAAAAAAGCCTTCCCAGAAATTCCTCAACAGACATTTTCTGAAATGTTTCTATCCAGAGTAGGCGTCTTAGATAACATAGGTCCTAGGGATGTTGGGAAATCAAGGAAAGGTATAATCAAGATGTCATATTGTTTCCTTAATTAAAGTCATGATTCTGTTAACAAATAAATGCCTACCAGAAGAGGAAAAGCAGTATCTTCTATAGCCCAGCTGTACCATGTAACATGTTGCTCTAACCTAGCATACTCAGGTTCACTAGCTAACTCTTGTCCATGATTATTTAATGATAACCTTAACCGATGAATATGTTACCAAAAGGGATATAAAAGTTAAGTGAAGAAAAAATAAAGTGGCTCAAGCAATTTAATTTTCCTTATCACTTAGTTTTTTTTAAAAAATTCATTTATTTATTTATCTGAGAGCGACAGACAGAGAAAGAGAAAGAGGCAGATGAGATAGATAGAGAACAGGTGTGCCAGGGCCTCTAGCCACTGCAAATGAACTCCAGATGCATAAGCCCCCTTGTGCATCTGGCTAATGTGAGTCCTGGAGAGTTGAGCCTCAAACTGGGGTCCTTAGTCTTCACAGGCAAGTGCTTAACCACTAAACAATCTCTCCAGCCCTTTATCTTTTACTTTTATTTACTAATCTCCACTAACAAAACCTGGACCAACAAAAGCCTCTCTACCTAGAGTCTGGCTGCTCTGCTGCATTTTTTAAAAAGTTCTTTGTCATAATAATTAAATGTATGAGGAAGAACTGAAATAGGGGCTTCATAACTGAAATGCTGAGAGGTATCATAGACCTGGACTGCCTCTAAAATTTGGTGTTATGCAGATACTTTAATATTACAAATTTATTTTCATCAGGACGTTGATATTTCTTGTAGCACTGATGCTCAGTATAAGAGAAATCATATGATTGCACAGCCTTGCTCAATCTGCTGCAGTTCTTTGGCAGCAACTGCCTAGAGGACATTAGCTGCAGGGAGCCTCCATCAGGCTTGAAGAGCTGTGGCATCTGGCATGTGAACTGCAGAGTTTTATAAAGTCAGTGAAGACAAAATATCCTCTATGCATTTTTAATTAAAGAAAATTGAATACCATCGACCTTTAAATGGTATCAAATTAGCAATTTAATTCCATAGGATATATAAAAATGAACTTGATTTATGCAAATTGTACAGTAATTGTTGTCTTCAAAGTAAATTTGCTTTGTTACTGAGCATATTTTAGAAAGAAACTATACAATCTTCACCTAAGATATATAGTCAGAAAAAGATAATTTTAGCCTATGGAATTCAGTTTCTGACAGGTTTTGTACTATCCTCTATCACTATATTTTCTACTTTCATATTTTATAGGATGTATATATTGTATATATATATATATATATATACATATATATATAAAACATATAACATAAAATTTGTGACATATATTTATGTCATATATTTTATTGTTATATGTCATAGATGAAAACCAAGATATAAGTATACTCTATTTTATAGAGTACATTTTTTGTTCAATTATAGGTTAAATTAATATACCATACTTTTCTGAAAAAATAACAATGCTCAACAATGTAAGAATTAGTTTAGATTACAGAGGTGGTCTGAGAGGTGAACTTCTAACCCTAATCATTGTGCCTGTGAGGAAATAGGAATGCAAACACAGATGGTTATGTTTCCTTCTCACAATCTCACAGCTTCCTAGGAATAGTCAGTTCTAGGTTCACAGTGTTCTGAAACTGAATGTTTTCTTTTCATCCTAGTTATTTTCATAAGTGTCCAGAAACAGGCATTGCTCTGATTAGGGAGCTCTTCAATAGTATCCAGCAGCAGCTAAATACAGTGAGCTTATTGAGACACCACAAAGCTCCTTGGACTTTTTATTATTTGTCAACTTGAGAGAAACTAGAATGACCTCCTAGATTATGGGCATGCCTGAAAGGAAATATCTTAATTAAGTGAGGTGGGAAGACCTACCGAAACTGTGGAATCATCCCATAGACTGGGGTGCTGGACTGTATAAAAAGGAAAGAGCTTGCTGAGCAGCAACATCCATCACTCTTTGCTTCCACACTGTGGGGCTGAATGTGACCAGCCCTGCTTCAAGCTCCTGCCACCATGCCTCCTCTGTCATGGTGAACTGTAATCTGGAACTATGAGCTGGAATTAACTTTTTCTCCATTGAACTGATTCTTGTTGAATATTTTGTCCCAGCAGAGAGAAATGAAATAATGTAGGAAGTTACTCTCTAAATCTGAGCTGTAGAAATATGGACCTATGAAAGTCTGGGCAAAGGTTCAACAGATACTTTTAGGGTTGTGTTTAAGTAATATACTCATTTTTATACTAGAAATTTATGGAGTGTTTGCCAAGTGTCATACACGGTCTCAGGAACTAGGGATAGTTGTATGCACTATAAGTAACATTTGTGTTCTCATGAAACTTACATGTTGAGAAGACAAGGGAAAATAAGTATACAAAGGAATATATAAAATTGTATTTGCTTGAAATCACATCCTCAATGCTGTTACACAGTGTTTTACAAAAGTGTATGATACATTACACATTCTTTTTTTTTTTTTTTTTTGCATGGACAACAAATGTATTTCTCATAGTCTTGGAGGCTGGGAAGGTCAAGTTCAAGACTAGCAAATATGACCACTATCACACTGAGTCTTCCTTTTGGAGAAAGAGGGAGAAGGGAAGAAGAGAGAGAGACACAGAGAGAGAGACATAGTGAGATCTGATTACATGATGTGAGCCCTACTCAGACATAATTTAATTATCTCCAAAAGCCAAATGTCATTCCCTTGGGGAATATACTTTATCATTTTTATGTTTTTAGTATTTTAAAATTATATATATATATATATACATATATATTATAACAGGTTGTACTCTTTTATCTGCTTACCCCTGCTCTCATTATGCCGGGGGGTCCTCCTCAGTGGAGTTACCCTGAGAGTCTTCCTCATTGTGGTTATGATAGCTAGTGTGGATAAGAAAGGCATTAGTCAGTCCCTGTAGTGTAAAGGGGGTACCAGTCCTTTGGGACATTGCTATCAACTCTGTGGCTCTTACAGTCTTTCTGCCCCCTTTTCTGCAATGTCTCCTAAGCCATGGCAGGCCTGTTGGCATTCATATTTACTATTAATTTCTCTGTAACCTCTAGACTTTTGCTTTGATAGGTTTTTATTGTTGACTGTGCCTATTACCATCACCCTGGCACTGGTATCAGGCTAGCAGTAAGATCAGAATTCATGTTGCCCCTTGCTCTGCAATTTCTCTGACAGATATAGTACAGGTGGCATACCTCATAGTAGGCAGTCAGCTATCTTGTCTTATTGATGGATCTTGGTTCTCCTCTGCTTTCTTTGCTATCTGTAAAATAAATAAGATTATCCAACCAAGAGTGAGAGCAGCTTGGGTTAAAGGGGGTATGCTTAGTTATTTATGAAACTCTTTGGGGTACAAGCCCACTCTTCTTCTCCAGAGAGCAGTGGGGGCTTATTTCTGAAGTCTGAGTTTCTTAACCATGGGATTCTGACAAACAGAAAACACTCACTTAAGAACATGTTCATCATCCCTAATCATCAGGGAAATGCAAATTAAAACAACTATGAGATTCTGCCTTACCCCTGTAAGGACAGCAAACATTAAAAAAAATCAAATGATAAAAATGCTGGCGAGGATGTGGAGAAATAGGAACCCTCATCCACTGTTGGTGGGAATGTAAGATGGTACAAGCACTGTGGAAAGCAATATGGAGAGTCTTAATAAATTGACTATAGATTTACCAATAGACCCACTTATCTTCTTATTGGGTATATACCCTAAAGCCACCCTGACTCAATTCAGAGAGATTTGCTCACCCCATGTTTATAGCTGCTCAATTGGTAATAGCTAAGAGCTGAAACCAACACAGATGTCCATCATTAGAAGAATGGGTAACTAATATGTGCTATATCTACACAATGGAATTATACACAGCAGTAAGGAAAAACGCCACAATGAAATTTGAAGAAAAATGGTCAAACCTGGAACAAATCATTCTTAGTGAATTCACTCAATCAGAGAAAGATAATCACACATAGTTTCACTCATCTACAGCACCTAACCTGAATCTACCCAAGATGCCAACATACCCAGCAAGCATCTTAAGGATCGGACAATAGGGTGAGTGGGGAGGGAGGGAGGGTAAAAGAGAGGGAGCAGGACACAAAACTGGACCCAAACGGCAATGTTACCATAAAATTCTACATCCTAAATGACAGACCAAATGGTTGAACCTTCACCAGGCCCTTAGAGGGAACTCCTGAATCACAAGGCCCTGGAGAAGGTATGATAAAGACTGACCTTAATCTCCTTCTGTTCCTGTTTCTCTCTCTGTGTCTCTCTTTCCCTATTCTCTATCTTCTCTCTATCTCTTTTATATTACTTCTCTTTTTCTTCTTTTGATCCTTGGGTGCTGACTTGTAACTCCCAGTACTAGCATGTGGCTATCATCCACAATGAGCTCTTTATCAGAGAGACCTACAAGGTTTCCCAAAAGAAGACAGACTTCTGTCTGAGTAGTTGATGTCCCACCAAAGGTTAGTGGTAAGACTCTACTGCTGAAGACACCATATGCTGTTGGTATGTAACATGGAGTGACCTGGCTGGAATCTGGAAGAGAGTCATTCCCCAGACAGCACATCAAGTGCCAGAAGGTGCTACATGAGCGACTGGGAGAAAATGACTAATATATGTCCAAGAAACTCATGGTCTAACCTACTTAGAAGCAATCAACTTTACATGAATCTCACATATGTTCAATAGTGCACACAGCCATAGTGGGAAACCATCTGCTTTTGATTTGGTTAACTGATCTTCTCAGTGGAATGGAACCTATAGTTGGAGCTAGGAAATAAGCCAGAATCATATCCAAAAATGAGCCTGTTCTCCCCTATCAAGCTCCCACCAATTGTAGACTACAAAAGGGCCTACACATAGTATATTCTCTCTCTAAGAGAAATAAAATCAAGAGTTATCTCATTTATCTGGTGCTAATTTTGCTCTCCGTTGGAGAATTTCCTTCTCTTTTTCAGATAGATGCAGATTCTAAGGAGAGAACCACCCTATCATACCTCAAAAGGGCTTCAGCTGAAACTAAGAATAATTGGGGACACAAGCAAGGATGTTGTTTTCTTGGTGAACCTTGTACCAGTACAACAGTGAAGGAGATAGACACAGAGAACAGTCTACTCCAATCAAAACAGATATCCAGAGACACAGAGGCTCTCAAGACCTCATCAATGAAACAGACCTAAAATGAACTCAATATGGTTCTGGGAAATTTGTGGAACAGGGGGCAGAAAGAATGTCAGAACCACACATTGATTCATGAGACACAGAGACATTTACTCCTACCCATAACTGATGGCTAACTCCACAAGGCATGGTACATATTCCCCAATGAAGAGGGTCCTTGCAGAGGGGGGACGGCAGAGGGGTGGTTAAGAATGGTACAAATTTGACTGTATTTTTTTTAAATTTAATTTACTTGTTTTCTTTTCAGCAAATACAGGCAGTTTGGTACCATTGTTTAGGCTCACCCATGATCAACCCCCTCCCATTGGACCCTCCTTATAAATGGGCCATGCATTGTGGAGTTAGCCCACAGTTATTGGTACGATAAATATCTCTGCATATCATGACCCAACATGTGACTCTGACATTCTTTCCGACCCTCTTCCGAAAAATTTCCCTGAACCATGTTGGGTTCATTTTTGGTCTGCTTCAGTGATGAGGTGTTGGGGGCCTCTGAGGCTCTGGCTCTCTGATTTGGTAGGAGTTGATGTTTCTCTGTGTTGGTCTCCTTCCCCTTTGTGCTGGTATCCGGTTCATCAGGAAAACATCACCCTTGCTTGTTTCACCAATTGTCCTTAGTTACAGTCGGGCCTCTTTTGAGGTATGTTGGGGCAGCTCTCTCCTTAGGATCTGCATCTATCTGAAAAAGAGAAGCAGATTCTCCAATGGAGAGTAAGTTAGCACCCGGAAAATTGAGATAACAATTACGTTTTTTATAGAGAGTTTGATAGGTGTAGGCCCTCTTGTACCCCATGATTGATGGTAGCTTGATATTGGAGAGTGGGCTTATGTATGGGTATGGTTCTGACTTGTTTCCAAGCTCCAGCTATGGGTATCGTAACACTGAGGGGATCAGTTAGCCAAATCAACAGCAGTTGGTTCCCCACCATGGCTATGTGCCACTATTGCACTTGTGTGGGCATCACAACAGGTTATTTGCTGCTAATTAGGTTAGACAATGAGTTGCTTGGACAGATATTGGTCATTTCCTCCAGTTGCCCATATAGCACCTTCTGGCACTAGACATGCTGACTGTCTGGGGACTGACTCTCTCCTGGCTTCCAGCCATGTCATTCCATTTTACGTGTCAGCTGCATATGGAGTCGTTAGCAATAGGGTCTTACCACTGGCCTTTGGTGGGTCATCAAGTACTCTGACAGAAGTCTGTCATTATTTTGGGAAACCTTGTAGGTTTCTCTGATCAAAAGCTCATTGTGCATGGTAGCCCCAAGCTGGAAGTGGGGGTTACAGGTCAGTGCCCACTAAAAAATTGAGGAAAAACATAACCAATATACAAGAGTTAGAGAGGAGAGAGAGAGGGGGTAGAGGGGGAGAGGGAGGGAAGAAAGATGTAGAAGATTTAGGTTAGTCTTGATCCTACCCTCTCCAGTGTCTTGTGGTTCAGGTGTTTCCTGTAAGGGTCTAGTGAAGGTTCAGCCATTTGGTCTGTCTTTTAGGAAGTAGAATTTTATGGTACCATTGCTGTTTGGGTCCAGATTACTGTTTTCCACCCTTCGATGCCCTCCCCGCCCTCCCCATCCATCCTATTTTCTAGTCCATGAGGTGCTTGCTGGGTATGTAAGGTATCTTGGGTAGATTCAGATTAGGTGTTGTAGATGAATGAGACTATGTGTCAATTTTTTTTTTTTTTTCTGTGATTGGGTGAGTTCACTGAGAATGATCTGTTCCAGGTTCAACCATTTTTCCTCAAATTTCTTTGTGTTGTTTTTTCTTACTGCTGTATAGAATTCCATTGTGTAGATATACCACATCTTTGTTATCCATTCTTCTAATGATGGACATCTGGGTTGATTCCAGTTGTTAGCTATTACGAATTGAGCTGCTACAAACATGGTTGAGCAAATCTCTCTGGCCTGTGGTTTGAAGGTTTTAAGGTAGATGCCCAGTAAGGGTATAACTGGGTCTGTTGGTATTTCTATAGTCAACTTTTTCAGGAGTCTCCATATTGCTTTCCAAAGTGGTTGTACTATCCTACATTCCCACCAACAGAGGATGAGTATTCCTCCTTCTCCACATCCTCGCCAGCATTTATTTTCATTTGTTTTTTTTGATGTTGGCCATCCTTATTGGGGTAAGGTGGAATCTCACAGTTGTTTTAATTTGCATTTCTCTGATGATTAGGCATCATGAACATTTTCTTAAGTGTGTGTTTGCCATTTGTATATCTTTCGCTGGGAATTGCCTGTTCAACTCTGCGCCCCATTTTGTGAGTGGGTTATTTGTCTTCTTATTGTTTAGACTTTTGAGTTCTTTATAGATTCTAGAGATTAGGCCTCTATCAGTTGGATAACCCGCAAATATTTTCTCCCATTCTGTGGGTATTCTATTGGCTTGGCTTATTATATGCTTGTCTGTAAAGAAACGCTTCAGCTTCATATGATCCCATTGGTTGAGTGACTGTTTAAAAACTTGAACTACTGGGGTTTTATTTAGGAAGTCTTTTTCCATTCCTATATCATGGAAAGTACATCCTAAATTTTCTTCCAGTAGTATTCGAGTTTCTGGTCTTATGTTGAGGTCTTTGATCCATTTGGATTTGAGTGTAGTGCATGGTGAAATGTGTGGATCAAGTTTTAGTTTCCTGCATGTGGTTATCCAGTTGGTCCAGCACCATTTGTTGAAGATGCTATCTTTTTTCCAGCCTATATTGTTCAGGCCTTTGTCAAATATCAAGTAGCTGTAGTTTCTCGACCCAAAATCCGGGTCCTCAAGTCTATTCCATTGGTCTATACTCCTGTTTTAATGCCAGTACCATGCTGTTTTTATTACTATGGCTTTGTAGTATAGCTTTAGATCGGGTATGGTGATGCCACCAGAGGCATTTCTTTTGCTGAGGATATGTTTGGATATGTGAGGCCTTCTGTTTTTCCATATGAAATTTGAGATCATTTTTTCTATCTCTGTGAAGAACACTGTAGGGATTTTAATTGGAATTGCGTTAAATCTATACATTGCCTTTGGTAGGATTGTCATCTTCACAATGTTAATTCTGCCTATCCAGAAGCATGGGAGGTCTTTCCACCTTCTCAAGTCCTCCTCAATTTTTTTTTTTTTGAGAGTATTTATATTTTCATTGCATAGATCTTTTGCCTCTGTGGTTAACGTTATTTGAAGGTATTTTATTTATTATTTTTGCTATTGAAAATGGGACTATGTCCTTTATTTCTTTTTCTGTATCTTTGTCATTTGCATACAGAAATGCTACCAATTTTTGTGCATTGATTTTGTATCCTGCTACTTTGCTATAGGAGTTAATCTCCTTCAGGAGTTTTGGTATGGAGTCTCTCGGGTCTCTTACATATATAATCATGTCATCAGCGAATAGAGCTAACTTAACTTCTTCTTTTCCAAATTGTATCCCTTTTATTTCCATCTCCTGTCTTATTGTTTGAGTTAGGACTTCCAGAACTATGTTGAAAAGCAGAGGTGAGAGAGGACATCCCTGTCTTGTTCCTGAACTCAATGGGAATTCCTCCAGTCTCTCTCCATTAAGTATTATTTGGGCCTTTGGAACTTTGTATATTGCCTTTATTATGTTGAGATGTGAACCAGCCATGCCGATTTTCTCCAATGTTTTGATCATGAAGTGATGTTGTATCTTGTCAAAAGCCTTTTCTGCATCTATTGAAATGATCATGTGGTTTTTATGTTTAAGCTTGTTTATGTGGTGTATTACATTGACAGATTTTCATATGTTGAACCACCCTTGTGTTCCTGTGATAAATCCCACTTGGTCAAGGTGGATAAGGCTTTTGATGTGTTGTTGGATTCTGTTTGCGAGTATTTTGTTCAGGTCTTTGCATCTATGTTCATTTGGGAAATAGGCCGGTAGTTTTCTTTTCTTGTGGCATCTCTGCCTGGTTTTGGGATTAGGGTGATACTAGCTTCATAGAAGGAGTTGGGCAGCTTTCCCTGTTCTTCAATTGTGTGGAAAAGTTTTAGAAAGATTGGTTTGAGTTCTTCCATGAAGGTTTGATAAAATTCAGTTGGGAATCCATCTTGTCCTGGACTCTTCTTTTTTGGGAGTTTTTTTTTTTTTTATTACTTTTTCAATCTCCATGAGTGTGATGGGTTCATTGAGGTGATTAATCTTCTCTGAGTTTAGCTTTGGTAGATGATATGCATCTATGAATTTATCCATCTCCTCCACATTTTCCAGTTTTGTGGAGTAGAGGTTTTTGAAATAAGTCCTGATGATTCTGCCAATTTCACTTATGTCTGTTGTGATCTCTTTTTCATTTTGAATTTTGTTAATTTGGAGTCTCTCCTTTTTTTGCTTGATCAAATTGGCCAGAGGTTTGTCAATATTGTTTATTTTTTCAAAGAACCAGCTCTTTGTTTTGTCAATTGCCTTGGTTTCTAATTCATTAATTTCTGCTCTGATTTTAATTATTTCTTTCCTTCTGGAGCTCTTTGGCTTGGATTTTTCTTGTTTTTCCAATGCCTTTTGGTGGATGGTTAGGCTATTGATTTGGGACCTTTCTGTCTTTTTTTGTGAAGGCATTGAATGCTATGAATTTTCCCCTGAGGACTGCCTTCATTGTGTCCCATAAGTTTTGGTATGATGTGTTTTCATTGTCATTCAAATCCAGGAATTTTGCAATTTTATTTTTCATTTCATCCACTATCCATTTATTGTTTAAGAGTGTGCTATTCAGTTTCCAGTTGCCTTTGGGATTCTTGGTGGTTTTTTTTTATTGTTGATTTCTAGCAATATAGCATTATGATATGATATCATGCAGGGAATTATGTCGATTTTCCTAAATATGTGGAGGCAGTCTTTGTGACCCAGTATATGGTCTATTTTAGAGAATGTTCCATGGGCTGCTGAGAAGAATGTGTAGTCTGTGGATTTGGGATGGAGAGTTCTGTAGATGTCTGTTAGGTCTAAGTGTTCTATGGTTTTGTTGAGCTCTCTTACTTCTCTGTTGAGTTTCTGTTTGGATGATCTGTCTATTACTGATAATGGTGTGTTGAAGTCCCAGCTATGATGGTGTTGGTGGTTATTTCTGTTTTATTGTCAAGTAGGTTTTGTTTTATGAACTGTGGTGCCCCTGTGTTCGGTACATACAGATTTATGATTGTAATATCCTCTTGATGGATTGTTCCTTTTTAAGTAGGAAGTATCCTTCTTTGTCTTTTTTGATTGTTTTTGGTTTGAAGTCAATTTTATCAGATATTACTATAGCTACACCTGCTTGTTTCTTATTCCCATTGGCTTGGAATATTGTTTTCCACCCTTTCACCCAAAGGAGGTTTCTGTCTTTAGTGGTAAGGTGGGTTTCTTGAAGGCAGCAGATTGAGGGGTCTAATTTTTTGATCCACCCTGTTAGCTTGTGTCTCTTGATGGGTGAATTAAGGTCATTAATATTTTAAGGTGATGACTATGAGATTTGATTTGATCCCTGCCATGTTGTGGTGGTAGAGGTGCGTTGGTGTTTTCATGAAATTTTCAATTTTTTGTGTCTACTCTGGGTTTGGTTGTCTTCTTGTAGGCATTTGTGTTTGGTTATTTGTTTCTTCTCTGTGGAGAATTTCCTGTAAGACTTTCTGTAGGTTTGGTTTTGTGTTCATATAATTGTAAAGCTGAGTTTTGTCATGAAAAGTTTTCCTTTCACCATCTATTATAAGGGAGACTTTTGCCAGGTAGAGTAGTTTGGGTTGAAAGCCATAGTTTCTTAGAGTTTGAAGAGTTTTATTCCACACCCGTCTAGATTTCAGTGTTTCCATTTAGAAGTCTGAAGTAATTCTGATGGGGTTTCCTTTGAAAGTGGTGCGCTGTTTTTCCCTAGCTGCTTTTAGGATTTTCTCTTTGGTGTCAAGGTTTAGAGTCTTAATGATAATATGTCTTGGGGAGTTTCTCCTTTGGTCTAGTCAGTTAGGAGTTCTGTTCACTTCTTGTATCCTGATGGGCCTTTCTTTTAAGAGATGGGGGAAGTTTTCTTCAATTATTGTGTTAAATAAGTTCTCCATGCCTTTGGTCTGAATTTCTTCTCCTTCTGGTATTCCAGTGATTCTGATAATAGGACATTTAAGTGTATCCCACAATTCCCTCATGTTCTGTTCACAGGAACTTTTGAACTTACTGAAATTTTTGGACTCTCGACCTGTTTCTTCCATCCTGTCCTCCAGATCAGAGTTTCTATCTTCCACTTCACTGACTCTATTCTTGAGAGCCTCTAGCGAGTTTTGGACTTGTTCAATTAAGTTTGCATTTTCTACTACTTTCCTATGTATCACTTCCATTGCTCTTTCCAGCTCCCTTTTCACCTCATTTTCTGATTTTCTTGATGATTCTTGGAAATCATCCTTGCATTTCTTTATGTTTTCATTTAGTGTGGCCAGCTGATTTTTAAGGTCCTCTTTTTTTTCACTCTCCCTCAACTCTCTTAGCTCTCTTTGAATTCGTTCCAGTGTCTTATCATATTGCTCTAGCTTAGTGATGGTAGCATCCACATGATTATCTGTCCTTTGTAGCTTTCCTGCAAGTTCTAGCAGTAGGTTGGTCAAGATTGCATTGCTTATAGCTTCCACTTGATGTTCTGATCCTAAACACTCTTCTATGTTTTGGTTAGATATAATCCTTGTTGGACTGGGTGATCTGTCTGGATTTTCTTGCATTTTAGTTTTCATGTTATTTCTTTTGTGCTGTGGTCTACCCATGTCAGTATATGGGCAGGTAGGTGGGTGGAGAAGCCTGGGCTCTAGCTCAATGAGAATCCAAGGCAGCCTGGGGCAGTTGCAAGCAGCCTGGGTTTTTGCTCTCTCTTGCCAAAGCTGCCTATCTACTGCCTGATAGGGGCACCAAAGTTGCCTGAATTCTCACCCAGTAATGCACCAAAGCTGCCTGCCTTTGAGCTTGAAAGGGGACTGAGTTAGCAAGCCCTGAAGCTGCCCAAACTCTGGCTGGGAACACTGGGACCTGCAAACCATCTGCGCTCTCCTGCCTCAGTGGAGTGGGGGATGGGTGGCGATGGACAGGTAGGGGATGGCACCTGAGCTGGCACTAGTGACTCAGTATGGGCTTGTGTGGCCCTTGCTGTGGGACTAGGCCCGCTGCACGTGCAATTGTAGTGCAGAGGCAGCTGATGTGTGCCCGGGATCGGGACACAGCAGAGGCTGGTGGGCAGGTCTGGCAGCCGCCTAATCACAGCAGAGGTGGCCCCCGCAGGTGTGCCAACTGAGCACAGTGTGGCGGGCCAGCGTGTGCGATCAGAGCACAACAGTGGAGGTCCCCACGTCAGCGTAGCGGGCTGGCAGGCACGCGATCGGAGCACAGCCGCTTGGGGTGCAGGGTGCGGTGGCTGTTTGGGGGTGTAGACTACCTACCCGAAGGGGGATCCTTGTTTCCCTGTTTTTCCCCACTCTGTGCCCTCCCACTGGCAAGAAGACCCTGATAACCCTTAATTTCTTGCCTTTATTTCCTCGGTATCTGCAGCGCAGCTAGGCGGTCGCCTTCTTGAAATTTGAATGTATTCACTGAGTAGTCTACTAATAAAAAATGTTGAACATCTCTTTTGTTTCTTCTTTTAAAAATTCTCTGTCCAGTCCTTTATTGCCTTGTTTGATTGGGATGCTTGATTTTTTTATTGTTTAGTTCTTTAAGTTCTTTGTAGATTGTAGATATTAGGCCTTTGTTAGAGATATAGCTGGTGAAGCTTTTCTCACATTCTGTGGGATGTCTATTGACTCTTTGATAGTTTGCTTGTCCGTACAGTAGCTTTTTAGTTTCATGTATTCTCAGGTGTTGAGTGTTGATCTAATTTCCTGTGATACTGGAAGTCTTTCCCTATGCCTGTAATGGTAATGGGAAAATTGGGGTTCTGGGGTGCTTCCTGGAACCTCCCTATGATCATATCTGCAAACTAACCAAAGAACTGGCAATTCTAGATTTAAGAGAATGGTTTTTAAAAATAAGACATGGAGATATGGCAGTTAGAGTGTTTCCCAGAGTGGGGAACTATTCTAAAAGCCAAAGGGAGAAACCTATCAATCAGATGCCACTTTGTTTAGTAACATAAATACTGGGACCTATCTCAGAGATGGAAATGGCTAGCATTGAGAGGTATAGGGAATAGGTGGTCTTGTCAGAAGAGGTGAATGTTCCACTCTCAATAGGCATTCAATTCAAGTGTGTCTGTGTAAATGGAGTTGGATTGTTGTATAACCATCTGGGTGTGAACTGTTTTTAAGTGAGCAGCAGTAAATTTAAAACAGAAGTTGAGTATATAGGGGCCAGAGATTAACAAAATAACTATGAAAATTATGATGGGTATGATCTTCCACCATGAAAAACTCAAGATCCACTCCCAGAACTGTTCACCAAGTGGCACTGTAGCATCTGAAGTGGTCTCAAACTGTTTATGTAGATCTTGTAAAGCATAGGAAACATTAGCAGAGTTACCAGGAATGTATACACAATGTCCAACATTGACAATGGCACATGTGTTGCCTTGGGCTATAGTGAGTATGTCTAGAGCCATCAGGTTCTGTATTTTTCACACTTGCATCCAGGAAAACCCCAGGTTTCATCGTTCACTCCACCATGGAGGTAGCCAGGGCTACCCTTATGACTGACCCTTAGTTGGAGACACCCACATATATGTCTCCCAGATTTGAAAATAACCAACCTGATATCTATGATTGTTTTCCCTTATTATAAAGTTTGAGCTGTTAGAGAGGAGACCAACATATCTTTCCAGGATTTTTGTCAGTCTCTTCTTTTGAGAAGCTCTTTCTATGTCCCAGTTCATTCCTGGTAGAATTGATATGGCATTGAGAAGTGTCCCATCTAGCAACCTGGGTTAGGGTAGGAAAACTAGCTCTCTCTTGGTTAATATTTATTTGTAACTAATGCCAATCATCCCCTTGGAGAGGAGATACCCAACACAGAATTTCAGAGGTGTTGGAAGTGGGCAAAAGCCCACAAACCCAGCAGTCAGTCTGATCACTATCTTGTGATTTTCTTGGGCCCATACAGGGAATTCTCATCCTGAATACAGGTAGGTAGAAGGAAAAGGCTGAACAAGAACATGGACAAAAAGGGAGGCATAGTTCATGATGAGAAAATGAGCAAACCTTATCTGCTGGTGTATTTTATGCCCTGAGGTATCCCTTTTTGTTTGGTTATATTTCCTCTTCTAAGTGTTTAACACCAAGCAGATAGCCAAAAATTTAATCCAACATGTATTTTTGGATGTCACTAATGGCTCTCTAAATAAGATTTTAGGGACCCCAAAGTAGTTTCTCTGGTACTGGTGTTGTCTGTTAGGATGAGTCAGGTTTGTGCTGGCCAGGTAGTTTTTCCTTCTTTGGGAATCCAAAAGGACAGAAATTTCCTCAATTGTGACTCTCCTGTTTCAGACTGCCCACCAATTCCCTTCTGTTTCTGGGTCTCCATATCCTCCTTGATCCTGAAGACAATTGACTCACCAAAAGGCAAGTGTTAGAGGTGTCCCATCATCTCCAGTGGCCTTGTGACTTGGGAGCATAGGCCAAAATATTGGCCTTTTTAGCCTCAGTGATTCCAATTGGCTTTGACTTCTACATAGTTTATTAACATACTTAGAAGGAGTTAAACCAGTGAAAGAAGTAGGAACTTATCTCAGGGTTGAGCCAGCTGACATTGGAAAAGCTTGAGGTATTCTACTGGTTCACAGGTGAAGATGCTAGTCTCTGTCCTGGGTTCCTGTGGAGTCTCCTGGGAGACAGGCCACCTTTTGACCCTGGTGTGATGAATCCAAGAGTCTATGCCTGTCACTTTGACAGCTGTGGACATAGACAGAATGACAGTGCAAGGGCCAGGAGTCCTGGGATTCCTACATTAGCTTTCTTAGATGTCTTTTAAGTGGCTTCCCTCGAGGTATACTGTGACCTTTCAGGTGGGAGGAGGGAATCATCCCACAGAAGGAGAAACATTCCTTCCATCTCTAGAGCTGCAGAGTCTACCAAATGATTTCCTAAAATTACTGGGTCATCTCCTTTTGGATGTCCACAGCAGTGTAATATTTATTTGTAACTGATACCAATCATCCCCTTGGAGAGGAGGTACCCACCATGGAAGTCCAAAGGTGTTGGAAGAGGGCAAGAGCCCACAAACCCAGCAGTCAGTCTGATTACTATCCTGTGATTTTCTTGGGCCCATACAGGGAATAAATTCTCATCTTAAGTACAGGTAGGTAGAAGATAAAGGCTGAACAAGAGCATGGACAGAAAGGGAGCAGGACTGCTTGTATAAGATTCAGAATTTTCTTAGCATGTTTACCTGGAGTTTTTGATATAGTTAATAAACTTCTTTCCTTCAAAATAGCAACATAAGCCTGTAGTATTAAGCAAGCATTTTTGGAGTCTGTATAGTTACCCATTTTCCTGTGCTTACATTCAGGGTTTTGGTAAGAGCTATCAGCTCTGCTAATTGGGCACTTGTATTAGCTGGAAGTGGGCCAGATTCAAGAATGTCATGTTTTGTCACCACCGTATATCTTGTCCTTTGAGTTCAATCCTGAACAAAAGAACTCCCATCTGTAAACAACTGGAAGTCTGGATTTCTAAGTGCTGGTCCTTAAGGTCTGGACTGGCAGCATAGGTTTCTAATACAACCTCTTCGCATGGGTGCTCAAGCTCTTTCTCCTCTGGAAGGTAAGTGGCAGGATTGAGAGAAGAGTAAATATTAAGGATGATTTTAGGTCCCTCCATCACGAGTGCTTGAAATTTTAGCATCTGACTATCTGACAACCACATGTGTCCCTTGAGTTAAGAGTGCTTCCTGTGTCATGGGGAATATGTGCAGTAAAAGACCTTCCCCAGGTTAGCGTATGTGTCTGAGGGACTAGGAGCCCTACTGCTGCAATTGCCCTTAAGCAAACAGGTGATCCCTGAGCTACTGAGTCTAGCTCTTTGCTGAGATATCCCACAGGTTGTGGGGTGAGTCCCCTAAGTTGAATTAAGACACCCAAAACTATACCTTTTCTCTCTGTCACATAAAGAGAGAACCAAGATTGGGTCCCAAAGCAGGGGCCTAAGTCAATGCATCCTTCAGTGGTTGAAAGGAGTGGTATGCCTAAAGTCCCCATGTGACAGGGGTTGAGAGAAACTTTTGTGCCTCTTTATAAAGGATTTGCCAGTTCTGTAAAGCCTGGAATCCAAATGCTATAGAAGCCTATAACTCCCAGGAAAGACCTCAGTTGTTTTACTGTTTGAGGGAGAGGGTAGGCTAGAATAGGTTGCATCAGTTCAGGACTCAAACTGTATTTTCCCCCTTCTAATATCATTCCTAAATAAGTAACCTTAGATTAGCATACCTGAACTTTTTCCCTTGAGACCTTGTATCCTCATTTAGCCAGAAAGTTGAGACGGGCCTCAATTTCCCATGAGACCAATGCCTCAGAAGCCCCACAAAGTAAAAGATCATCTACATACTGTAACAGGGCGGTCATAGGACTCTTCCAATCTAAGAGACCATGTGCCAAGGCCAAGCCAAACAGATGAAGCCAGTTTCTAAAGTCTTGGGATAAAAATGTCCAAGTTACTTGTCCTGTTCTATATGTTGGATCTTTAATGGCAAATAGACGCTGGCTATCTGGATGTATAGGGATACAGAAAAATGCATCCTTTATGTCCAAAACTGAATAATCAGTAGTCCCAGAAAGAATTTGGGTTAAGAGCATATAGGGATTAGGTGCCACAGGATGAAGGGGCACTATTGCATCATTAATTAATTGGAGGTCCTGGGATAGCCTCCATTTATTAGGGCCCTTTTGTACCCTAAAAATAGGAGAATGATATGGGCTAGAACACTCTTTCAGGAGTCCCTGTCTCTTTAAGGCTACAATTATGGGTTTTAAGTCCTTCACTTGTTTCTGGTTTTAGGGGATACTGCTTTTGGTGAGTAAAGTAAGTGGGGTCCTTAAGATGTATTTGGGCAGGAGTGGCAGTGACAGCTCAACCTATAGTTTCACCACCTGTCCAAACTGAAGGATCTATATTTTCTCTATCAAAAGAAGACATAGGCTTTTCCCTGGGTGTAAAACATTTTTTTTTACCTGACATTTACAAAGGACATCTCTGCCCAGCAAAGAAGTTGGTGTTTCTGGGACTATAATGAAGGAATAATGGAAAAGATAGTCTCCCCGGGAGCAAGCAAAAGGCTCTGTAAAGAACCTCTTTTGAATTTGGCCTAAGATGCCCCTAAAGGCAGCTATCTGTTTAGACCTAGCCCTAGGACAAAAGCCAAGCATGAAAAGCATGCACTTGAGTCAGTGAGGAGGTTTATAGTATACAGTGCCATGTGGATAATTATCCAGGGTTCCTCAAGGTGGACTGGAATCACAGGAACCTGTACAGAGAGCCCTAGGGCCCATCAATAATCTGCTGAGGGCAAGTACCTCAGATTTTTTTTTTTTTTTTTTTTGATTTAGAGGGCATAGATGTTTTTAGTGATCCCCTTGGCATTTAGGATAGGGTCCTTGTGGGGGCCTGGCAGGACTTTTCTTTGGACAGTGTTTATAAAAGTGTCCTCTCTGTCCCCAGAGGAAGCAGGCCATAGAGGTGGGTTTAGAAGGAGCCCCTTTCTGATCAACCTTCATTATTGCTATGATTTTTTGGTGATGCTTATTTTTATTTTTATGCTTTTTAAAATTGCCCTTCTTTGTCTTTTTGTTTCCCTTTCTTCCCTCTCAGTTTCCTCATTGTAATAAACAGAGGTTGCAGCCTAGAGCAACTGATCTAAGCTCTTGTCTGGTTCAGCCACCAATTTTTTTGTAACTTTTTATGAATATCAGGTGTTGACTGAGTTAAAAATTTATCTTTAAGAAGAACCTCCTCCTCCAAGGTATCTGGAGTTTCATCAGCATGTTTTCTAATTGCCTCCTTAAGTCTCCTGAGAAAAGCAAGGGGCAACTTCTGTGCTCCTTGTATTCTAGTTGACAGTACATTATGTTTAAAGGCTTTATCTTAGTTCTACGAATCTCTTCTAATATACAATATATAAAATGTCAATGCCTCCATGCTCCTTGCTTTTCTTCCTCATGCCATTGGGGATTATGGGTGGAAACTGCCTCTGCCCATGTAGGAATAATGGTGCTGACCTGTGTAGTACTTATTCCTCATTCTATGAGCTGGTATCTTCTGTCTTTCATCAGAAGTCAAGGTCTGATCTAACATTAAAGCAATATTTCTCCAACTCAATTCATACTGTTTAGCAAACTGTTGGAAGACCTCGTAATAGTGGCCAGGGTCCTTAGAGTAACTGTCCAGTTGCTATTGTATCTGTTTCATTCCATTTACAGAAAAAATTTGGTAAACATAAGAGATCCCAAATTCCTATGGAGACTCTTGTAAAGGATATAGCCCGGGGACGGGGGAGGGCAGTGGCTGTCTTTCTTATTAACATCTCTGGTGTCCTACAGTTAGATAATTCTGGGTATGAAGGACAGGGTGTTAGTAAGGGAAACTTTGGATAGGACACCCTAGGAGGCTCATAGGCCTCAGAGTGAGGAGCCTTAAGGTCAGTAGTTAATAGGCTAATAGGGGTGTTTCTAGGTTCTGCCCCTTAGCAGGCTTTGGCATCCCTGTAGGAGGCTCGGGGCCCTCTTTAGGGAGCTCACGGGTCACCCTAGAAAGTTTTGGGAGACTCTGAGTTCTATTTAGGAGATGTGGGATCAGCATTTGTTGGGGATAGAGAGACAGGAGCTCTCGGGCTACCAATAGCAGCTAGGGTAGTTAACAGTCCACTCAGGATGGTCAAAGTGGTGGAAGAATAGTGGTGCATATGACACTTATGTCCATTTCACTTTCTTTCTACAAAAACAATCAAGTTGAAATATTGAACTGAACTTAAAACTGCCTTGCGATGGCCATTTCTCTCCATTCTCTAGGGTTACTTTGGCCATGCCTTTTGGCAACAAAAGATTAAAGCTTCTTTCCTAAAACTTAGTGGATCTAAATGCACCCAGTTCTCAAGGAGACAGGCTAGAGGAGATTTTTGGGGTAACTTGGAAGCTGATTGTCCCATATGAAATGAAGTGGAGGAGAAAAGAAAGGAGAATCTAGAGTCAGGTTATGCCCAATTATGGCTTGAATCTTCTCATAGAAGGGAGGTATCCCTCTGATCAGATTTGGGAGAGGAAATTAGGGCTTTACAGGACTTCTCACCAAAATTTGTTTCTCTCCAATCAAATGGGGACACATAGTGTGGTCTATGTACCTCCAGGAGCAAAGAAGGTTCAGGATAGGATATCCATGTTCATCTTGTCTGACCCACTTTCAAAGCCCCAGTACCTCTAGCATTCTCCCAGCCCTGCCCATGTCTTACATCACGGAAGATAAGCAGTGCCATTGGCAAGATAGGCCCAAGGGTGAAGACTTCTGCATCTACTGTCTTGACAGCCTATATGTCCTTCTGGGGGATGGGTTTCCTGGGACTACTTTCCCATTTCTGCTCTGTGGGAGCCTGGAATATGGGTCTCCCCCATTTGTGAATGTTTCAGAGTGGTCTCAGGACTGAAGGGTCCTTTGAAAATATCAAGTGTTGGGTTTAGAGATATGAGACATCACACTCCATAAGATCTCATCATTTTCCTTAATCCCTTAGGTTTAGAGGCCTTAAAATCTAAGTTAGGGTCTTGGGGTGACAAATTTGAACTATTTTTATTAGTATTACCCCCAAATAAATTGAAATCATTTTCCAACTTTCTCAACACCTTCTTTTCCATTTACTTGATGTCTTTCTGTCATCTTTCTACTGTTCTTCTGTAAACTACTTTCTTTTTTAAAAAAAAAAATTGGTTTATTCTTATTTATTTGAGAGTGACAGACAGAGAGAGAAACAGGCAGAGAGAAAGAGAGAATGGACGCACCAGGGCTTCCAGCCACTGCAAACGAACTCCAGATGTGTGCGCCCCCTTGTGCATCTGGCTAACGTGGGTCCTGGAGAATTGAGCCTCAAACCAGGGTCCTTAGGCTTCACAGGCAAGTGTTTAACCACTAAGCCATCTCTCCAGCCCCTTCTGTAAACTTCTATCTTAGATTTCTCATATAATTCATTGTGGATCATTAAGAGAAACCACACCCAACTAGTTTCTGTTCTTAGTACCTTCTACCAATATAACACTTGCTATTATCCTTAAATCTAAGTACCACTGAAATAATTCCTTCTTATTAATCCTATGATATCCAACATTTAACATTTCTTTTCATCAACTTTATTTAAAAACATATTAAGACTTCAATTTAAAGGAAAAAAATGTATAGAGGGAAAAGAGTAAAAGGGAAATCCATTTACTTATTTTTACCTCCTCTTAATGTTTTAGCCTTTGTGTTCTATGGCACCAAAACCTTCCTTACTATAGGATAGTCTAGAAAAAAATACCAATTGTAATTATTAAGAACAGTTGTCATGTTTTGGGAGTGTCACCTTAAATCAGGAACATAGTGAACCCTGATGCTAGTTGCCAGGTGATGGCCTTATTGTTTGCCAATACCGTGAAAACTGCAAGTTGGAAGCTGGATTTCCCTTCTCTTTGCAGTGGAGTAATCCTGTAGAAATCCCCTTATAATAGTTATGGAGATTATTAAGTTAGAGTGCAGAAGGAGAATCTATTGTTCCATCTGGAAAGACCATATGGTAGATGCCATCCTTAATGGATGGAAGGTGATGTGGTCTGCACCACCTTTAATTAACCATGTGTTCATTAGTACTTGCTAAAATGTACATCTTAGTATTCCAGAGAAAAGGAAGACACATTCTAAATTTAAATTTGAGAGAAGGAAAGGTAAGTTAGGAGTAGGCCTGGAATTATTGTCTAGTCTTCCATGGTGTGGCAGAATTAGTCAAGAGAGAGAGGGGGAGAAAAAGGGACAGAAAGCAAAACACAAACTATAAATCTGATTTCTGTTCAGCTTCTATTTCCCTCAATGTGAGGCTATAAAAAATAAGTAGAATTGAGGGTGAGGGAGTTTGTTTGCTCCCAGAAGCTGATAAAGTATAAAGGCTCTAGAGTACCCATGGAACTGATGGGAGCAGAAGCTGGAGTGTACCAGTGGCTCATAGAAGTAAGGTGGGGAAAGTGAATAAAAATGTGGCTATTTGTATAAAAATTATTCTCAAGAAATCTCAGTGGAACTTCCATTATATAATGGGGAAATTGGGGTCCTAGGGTGCTTCTTGGAACGCCAAGCCCTGAGTTCGTATCTACAAACCAAAGAATTGACAATTACAGATTTAAGAAAATGACTTTTAAGAGTACCACATTTTATTTAGATTTTACAAAGGAGTGTGGAAAAGGGGAAGGCTGGGAGGTAAGGGGAGATGAAGTGGGGAGAAGAAAAGTATATCAAATGGAGCCCAAAAGCTCATGTGGGCCACTGGTAGCTCAGGAGCCCATGTGATCAGATAGGCCAACACCTCATCACTGAAGCAGACCAAAAATGAACCCAACATGGCTCAGGGAAATTTTGCGGAAGAGGGGACGGAAAGAATGTCAGAGCCACATGTTGGGTCAGGATATGCAGAGACATTTATGGTACCAATAACTATGGGCTAACTCCACAATGCAGGACCCATATACCTCAACAAGGAGAGGCCAAGGGGAGGGGGTAGGTCACGGATGAGCCTAATAATGGTACCAAACTGACTGTCTTTGCTGAATACAAAACTAATTGATAAAAAAATAAAATAAATAAAAAAAATAAATAAAAAGAAGAAAAAAACAAGCCTATTTTAAACAGGTGTCCTATGTAACAAAAGACTTAGTTTTAATTTTTATGTCATATTCAGATAGAGTATAAAAATAACAAAACAGAATAAAATATGTGAGAGGGAATTTTAAAAATAAAATGTACTTTCAAGAATAACCAAAAATGAAGATAGTAATAAAAGAAAAATGGTGTTTCTTCTTACCTGGGCCCCTTTGTCAAAGATTAGTTAGCTATAGTAGCTTAAATTTAGAAATGGTTCTTCTATTTTATTCTATTGATCTGTATGTGTGTCTTTGTGTCAGTACCATGCTCTTGTTGTTACTATGTCTTTGTAGTATATCTTAAATCAGGCATATTGATATCTCCAGACATATTCCTTTTTTTAACGTTTTATATTTTATTTATTTATTTGAAAGGGGGTGGGGGAAGAAGGAGAGGGAAAGAGAAAGAAAGAGAGAAGGGGGAGGGGGGGGGGAGGGAGAGAATGGGCACACCAGAGCCTTCAGGCATTACAAACAAACTCCAGATGCAAGTGACACCTTTTGCATCTGGCTTGCATGATTACTGGGTAATTGAACTTGGGTCCTTTGGCTTCCCAGGCAAGTGCTTTAACCACTAAGCAATCTCTCCAGCCCCAGACATCTTTCTTTTGTTGAAGATGTTTTTTGCAGAATGAGGTTTTCTGTTCTCACATGAGCTTAGAGACTATTTTTTTTTCTATCTCTGTGAATAATGTTCCTGGAATTTTCACTGGAATGACATTGAATCTGTATAATGTTTTAGTAGGATCGATATTTTCACAATATTAATTCTTCTAATCCATGTATTTCCATCCTTTCTTGTCCGCTTCAATTTTTTTATTCAGTGTTTTTGTGTTTTCTTTGTACAGGTCTTTTAGTTCCTTAGTTATTGATACTCCAAGTATTTAATTTTTTGTGGCTATTGAAAATGGGATAGCATCATTTATTTCTTTCTCCATATGTGTATCTTTGGTATATATGAAGGCTACTGATTTTTGTGTATTGATATTGTATCCTGTCACTTTACTGAAAGAATTTATCACTTTTAGGTTTTTTTTTTTCTTTTTCTTTTTTGGAAGAGTTTTTTGGGTCACTTATATATAAAATCATGTCACCTGCAAAAGGGGCTTATTTGAGTTCTTCCTTACCAATTCATGACACTTTTGTTTTATTTCTCTTGTCATATTGCTTGAGCTAAGACTTCAGGAACTGTGTTGAAAAGCAGTGGTGAGAGAGGCATTCCGGTCTTGTTCCAGACCTTAGTGGGAATGCTTCAACTTTTTCCCTATCTGGGCCTTGGGTGCACTATAAATAGACTTAATTAATTAGACATATGATCCCTCCATCTAGTCTCTCCTTTGGTTTAATCATGAAGGGGCATCATATTTTGTCAAAGGTCTTTTCTGTATCTATAGAAATAATCAGGTGATTCTTGTGTTTATTTATGTGGTGAATTACATTTATCGGCTTCTGTATGTTGAACCATTCCTGCATCCCTGGGACAAAACCTACTTGAGCGAGGTGGATAAACTATACATTCTTTGAAGGAGACACAAATTCTTTTATACTTCATTATGTTTTCAATGGGTGGGAGTTTGCCCTCAGGGAATCTTTCCCATTTTCCTAGTGTGGAGTAGTAGGCTGCTCTTTAATGATGTTGAGATCTTTAACAGTCTGCCACTTTGTCTAGAATTTTAAACTTGCTCACATTTTTCCCTTGCCAAACATCTTGTTTTTCATCACTTTCTGTTCTGTGATTTGCCCTTTTTCCTTGTACATCTGAATAAGAGGAATCAACAGGAAAAAAAAAAAAAAAAAAAAACAATGGCCAGAATGCTAGGATGTCTTGATATTTCCTCTGCCTAACAAGATTTTTTTTTTTCCATCATGTAACATGAACTGCAACTAGCCCAATTCCCTATAGATTCCTTATGAACCTAGCCTCCATAGTCCACGTTGTTCTTGCCCTTCTGATCTCTCAGACTCCCGTCATAATGACTCATTAAGCTCTGCTCATAGCATTGTAAGGCTTCTCTAGTCCAAAGCTCCTGATCCTTCCACATTCCTCCTGCAAATGGGTCTGAAATGTTTAAGAATCACATGGTTCGGTTCATCAAAGCCATGGTACCCATCTCTGTACCAATTTTCTATGTTGGTTGCTTTGCATTGCTGTGAATAAATATCTGATCTGAAGCAACTTGAAGGGAAGTTTCACAGTGGAGGAGGCCTGGCTGCAGGAGCAGAGCTGGTCACACTGGGTGGCAGGAAGCAGAGAATGAACAAGTGATGCCATGCTATAAAAGCCCTCAAAGCCTGTGCTCAGTGACCTGGTCCTATTAATTATATTAGCCTCTTTTACTCAGTCATGTACATAGATACGTAAATCTAACAGCAACCAATTACATCTTAGTTGTCAAGTAATGTGCAAAGTTGGCCATTGTCTTTTAGGTCTTTGTTGTTCACAGAAGACACTGTAATGAAGTAGTATGTAATAAGTGCTCTGCTACAAATGTGTGAACAAAGAGTAAGCCTGGCTTACACAACCTGTCCTTAACTTTCCGAATGTTTGTCCACTCTTGAATCCAGATATTTTGTTGTTTTTAAAAACAGGACCTGGGCTATAGAGATGGCTCAGAGGGTAAGAATTCTTATTCCTCCAGCATGAGGGTGGACCTGAATTCAATCACCCATTTAAAAGACTGGGCATGACCATGCTTGCCTATAACACCAATGGTATTGGGGGAAAGAACAAGAGGATCACTGTGGATTGCTGATCAGCCTATTTAACTGGAAAATGGTGGAAGCTTCAGGTTTGGTGAATGCTAAACTAAGGCAGCTACCATGTGGCCTGAATACCAGTACCCAAGTAACATTGAAGTAATAAAATACTGCAGTACGATTCAATAGGAAGGTTAAAAAACTGATATTCTGAGTAAAGACATCTTAGCATCCTAGATTTTTTTTTTTTTTCTGTTGACTGCTCTTATTCAGATGTCTACGGAAAAGTTCAGATGTACAGATATTTGGGGAACTTAAACTTTAAAATGGAACAAATCGAAAATCAAAATCCAATATCAGTTGACTGTTCATTGGAGGAAAATATCCTTTGAGAAGTTATTCCTTTGTCAATAAAATGAGAATGATAGTAATATATAACACTTGGGGTAAAATGTGAGCAGCTAAGTTCCCATTGTTTTTGGGGTGGGCGTGTGTAACATATGTGTGGTTTGTATATGTGAATGTGTAAGTGTTTGTGCACATCTAGTGTATGCATATGGGAATATAGATGCATATATCCTATACACATATTTGTGGAAGCTGGAAGAGATCATTTGGAGTCTTTCTCTGTTGCTCTTCTATCCAATTTCCTTTAGATAGTTTAAGTCCCCCAAATATCTGTTCATCTGAACTTTCCCCTGGACATCTGAATAAGAGTAGTCAACAGAAAAAAAAAAAAATCCATGATACTAAGATGTCTTTACTCTGAATATCATTTTTTAACCTTCCCATTGAGTCATAGTGCATTATTACTTCAATGTTACTTGGATGCGGGTACTCAGGCAACATGGTAGCTGCCTTAGTTTAGCATTCTAAACATAGTTGATAAACTTGGTGACTCCTTTCTTCCATAAAGAAAGGCTCCAGCTGGGTGTGCTGCTGCATGCCAAGAATCAATCCCTAGATGAGAAGCCGGAGCAGGAGGCCCTGTGGTTCAAAGACAGCCTGCGGAACACGTCTAGTGAGGCCCTTTTATATTGAGAATCTTTCATTTTACCATGAGATGAGAATACAGTGTAGTGAGTCTAGGAAGTGATTCATAAATCATATAATAATTTTTCAGACTGAGTTTTGCTACATAGCCCAGGCAACCCTTGAAGTCCCTATATATCTCAGATTGGCCTCAAACTCACAGCAGTTCTCCTGCCTCAGCCATATAAGTGCTAGGACTACAGACATATGTCACAGTGCCTGGCTTTAAATTATTTTTCTTCATAGTTTATTTTTTTCCAAGTCTGACTTTTACTGTTTGTTAGATTGAAGGCAAGGTAGTAGGTAGGGTTAAGTAGAAATGAGATGAGAACACACAGGCTGAAAACCCAGCATAGTTTTTGTATTATTAGAAGATGTGACACCTAAGTTAAGACCTGATAGGTGAGGAATTAATTATATGAACAAGGAAAAAACATTTTAGATTATGTAAAAAGGATGTGCAGAGATATATAGGCTTTAGAACATGACATATGGAAGCACAGAATATATGTGCTGACCTGAGCTGTACCTTGAGAGTATGTGATAGGAAATGAAGCACAGGAAAGGGAATGCCTCTGCAGTTTTAGAAGTCTGGATTAGGTCCTGAAGTCAGTGTGAACTGCACAGATACTTTAAAGAGGAGCAAGACTCAAATTTGGGTAACTGAAAGATCCTTTTAGTGGTACTTTGGAGGATGTATCAAGTGAGACTAGCGATACAACTGGAAGCAGAGAGCCCCGTTTTATGGACAGAGAGACAACACTAGAGGAAGAACTGGGAAACCTTGTGATTAAATGAAGCAGGATCAGGAGGACAACAGATAAGAGCTGGGACAAGCCATGTGTAATCTGAAGCTACAATTTTTGAAGAAAAATATTGATGCATAATAAATGCAGAGATGATTATAATTATAGGTGCTATTTCCTCATAAGTTATATGGTGGAAACAGAATAGTTTGCAAATAGTATTTAAAGGAAATTTCTAGACAATTTATTGAACAATAAAGTAGCCTTTAGATATGATCAACAAGTAAATGTGCTTGAGTTTCTAAAGTGCTCCCATTGATTTTTCTGGGAAAACATAAGTCCTCCTTCCCTCGCGTAGAGGTTGGTAAGTTTAATTACCTGCTTGTATTAAGATCTACCTGAGGAGATGGGGACATGGCTCAGTTGTTAAAGTGCTTGTCACACAAGCATGAGGACCTGAGCTTGAATGCCAGTACCCACACAAATTGCATAATTTACATAAATTGCATAATTTGTATGTGTATGTAGGCCAGAGATTGATGTTGAATGCCTTCCTCAAATACTCTCCACCTTACTTTGTTTGGGGAGTGTGTGTGTGTGACGTGTACTGTCTGGTGTACATATAATATATGCACATGTGTGTGCAGGTGCATGTACACCATGTGTTTTCATGTGGAGGCCAGCGGAGGTCAGGTTTCCTTCTCTTTGGTTTAATTTCTGAGATTGAATTTCTCATTGAACATGGAGCTACTATTTTTTTTTAACATGGTCGGATTAGCTGACCAGGAAGTCTTAGTGATTCTCCAGTCTCCACCCCACATAAGACTGAGCTTACAGGCACTGGTGGCTATGCTAAGCTGTTTACATGGTGCCAGGGTTACAGCTCAGATCATCTCAGGCCCCTGTGCTTATGTGGCAAGCACTCTTACCCATGGACACATTTCCCCAGCCTTCTCCACCTTATGGTTTTAGACGGGGCCCCTCACTGAACCAAGATTAGGCTAGGCTATTTGGCCTTCAGCAAGCCCCAGGGCTCCCCCTGCTTCTGCCTCCCCAGTGATGGGACTGTAGGGCCTTACCACCATACCCAGTTTTTATACGGACATTGGAGATTCAAACAGATCCTCTTAATTGTGCAGTAAGTACTTTACTGACTGAGCTATCTCCTGAAACAACTATTTTTTTTTTAATTTCTCATTAGAGGTTAGTTTTAAACCTAAGTTTCTTATACATAGCATATAAAAATATTTTTGAGAAGAACTGATGCTAATTCTTATCTAAATGGTTGGTAGAACTCACCATTAGGAATATCTGATACTGAGCTTTCCTCTGTTGGAAAGAGTTTCAATTTGTGACTCAAACTCCTTATTCAACATTATTCAGTTCATATTTTTTTGATGTTTTTCATAATTTAGTTTGGGGTAGGTGGTATTTTTTCTAAATTTTATCCACTTCCCTTAGGCTATTAAATTTCTTACATACACAGGTTTATAATATTCTCTTGCAACTATATTTCTGTGGCATTTCTTACAATGTCTGTTTTCCTAATTTTCTAACTTTCCTTTCTAATTTTTTGTTTATTTGAGTGTTGTTTTTTTTTTCCTCAAAGAAGTTTGTTAATTGGTTTCATTGATTTTTTCCTCATTTTAATTCTATGTCTATTCTAATATTATTATTTTCTTCCTTTTATTAATATTACCTTGGATTTTTTCCCTAGTTCCCTGAGGTATGAAGTAGTGGCTGGTTTCAGCTCTCTTTGACTTTTTCAAGGCTTTTGTTGTCAGTGTTCCTCTCAGCAGTGTTTCTGCTGTACCCCGCAAGTTGTGGCATGCGCTGTTTTCAAATTAATTTCTCTCAATATTTTTTTAAATTTCCCTTTTGATTTCTTTGTGGTTCACTGATTGCTTTAGTGTGTTGATTCACATGAATGTTTTCCAGGGTTGTTCTTCTTTTTGATTTCTAGCTACATTTCATTGTAGGCAGTTCTAAAATAAAGTCTCAAGATCTCAAAGAGATGTTAATGTCTGCATGTTTATTGGAGCATTATGAACAATAGATAAGATGGGGAAATGGACCAATGGATGTATTAAAGGAAATGTACTGTGAACATATAGTGAAATATTACTCAACTTTTAAAATGTACGATATACTGGGGCTGGAGAAATGGCTTAGCGGTTAAGCGCTTGCCTGTGAAGCCTAAGGACCCCAGTTCGAGGCTTGATTCCCCAGGACCCACGTTAGGCAGATGCAGGGGGTGCATGCATCTGGAGTTCGTTTGCAGTGGCTGGAGGCCCTGGCACGCCCATTCTCTTTGCCTTTCTCTCTGTGTCTGTCATTCTCAAATAAATAAATAAATAATGAACAAAAAAGATTTTAAAAAATGTATGATATACTGTCATTTGTGTCAACATGGATGAATTCAGAGGATCCTTTGCTATCTAATATAAGCCAATCACAGGGCAAATTCTGCATGACTCCTTTCATAAGAGGTATCTAAAGTAGTCACAGTCACAGATGCATAAAACAGAATGGTGAGTGCCAAGGATTAAGGGGAGAGCTGGTTAAATGAGGAACTATTTTAAATGGGTATAAAGTTTCTGTTACAAAATATAAATAAATTCCAGACTGTTGCTTCCTAACACAGTACTTACAGTCAGAAATAAATTACTGTACATTCACAAATACTTGAAGAGCTGGGTGTGGTGGTGCATATCTTTAATCATCTCAGTACTAGGGAGGCAGAGGTAGGAGGATCACTGTGAGCTCAAGGCTAGTCAATTCCAGGTCAGCCTGGGCTAGAGATAGGCCCTATCTTAAAAACACAAGATAGATTACTAAGACATATATTGCCTAAGGGTGAGAAAAACCTCAAGACACTTAATCTACAGTGTTGCTCTCAGCCTTAGGCACAAAAGTTTCTTTGGGCCACTTATTGTGTTCAGCCCTAATGGGACATTTATGCCACCTCCTCCAAGGCTTGGGGAACATTGAACAAGAGAAGGCAAAAAGAATATAAGAACCTGCCCGGAGTGGTGGCACACACCTTTAATCCCAGCACCCGGGAGGAAGAGGTAGGAGGATCGCCATGAGTTCGAGGCCACCCTGAGACTACATAGTGACTTGCAGGTCAGCCTGAGATAGAGTGAAACCCTATCTCAAAAACAAACAAATATATATATACATACATACCTGAATCCGAGGAGGATGGGGTGAATATAAGAGGATGTGCACTGTGGCATGTGGTTTTCTGGACATGACATGCCATTAAAGTTACAAATTCACAGCAGCTGTGTTTTCATGTGCATCGTTGAGCAAACATTGCATCACAGATGGGGGAAGGGTTTAAAAGACCTCACTCCCCCTATAGTAGCTACCTGCAGTTAATGCTTCCTGAGGGAGAGAGATCTATTTTTTTCCAGTACTATAGCCACTTGTAAGTTGCCCATAAGATTTATAAAAGATTCATAAACTAATTTTTTTTCAGTGGGAGTATAGTTTTATACTTATCTGAAACATATTTCAGAAAGATTTTATGTTCTGTGCTCTTAGATTCTGACAAATGCATTTATTCTGCAGCTTTGAATTTTGATTTAAGTAATAGATTCGTATGCAATTTACTGGACTTGAAAATAAATTATAAGTATATATTATTTTTATTCCCATGGTAGCTAACAGAATATCATTTTATTGGTCATTCTTTTTCTCCATAAGAGTGTTCCAAAGTGACAGTTTTGCCATAGATTATATGAAGCTGTAAAAGTATAACTATGACAACAGAACATCATATATTTCAAATAAATGAAATGTATGTTTACTAGCATAGGTAAAATTTATTTTAAATGGATTATAGAGAGAACTGCATGTATTTTAGCATTAAAATATCTTCAATCTCTTATTTCGAAATAATGCTACTTTTCATAGTAGAGGGACACTTTCATCTCATTTCCCTTCTACATGACATTGGGTGATAATAGTAACAAGAAAGAAATGTTAAAGGATAAGGGAGGCTAGAGTGACTTGAGTTTCCTGTGGATTCTAAGAAATAATATAAATAAACAAAAATGCTATGGAAATAATGGTATTTGTTTTTTTTTCTCTTTAAAACAAAGGATATTGGGGTATTTCTATGAGCATGTGTTACTTGAAGAATCAAGAAACAAAAAGTGACCATTGAGAGACATGTCATTCTAATTTAAAAATCTCATAAAATTCAAATTTTGGAGGTAAGGGGAGGGAGCTCAGTCATTAAAGTGTATGTGTTGCAAGTACAGGGACCTTAGTGTGATCCCACATAAATGCCAAGTTTAGTGGTATGTACTTGTAATCCCAGTGCTAGGGAGATGGATGCAGGTGATTCCTTGGGGTCCGTTCCCAGTATCTGACCTAAGTGATGTGCTACATGCCAATCAGAGCCCCTTTCATTAAAAGTGGTAGTTGATGTTCCGGAAGATGACATTCAAAGTTGTTCTGGCCTCTACCCATACCCACACATATGCATATATTCACACAGATGGAACACAGAAACACATATGCATTCACACTATATACACATTCATGAGAGAAAAAAAAAAATTAAATTTGTTTCCTTTGTTGGTCAAGTTGTTAACTAATGATTCCTGTTTTATCTGGCCTTTTCACTGCCTTATGTACCTGAATCTAGTATATGTTTGGACTAAAGGAAGTATTTGAAAAATATTCATGAAATGTATATTATATTCTCCCTTTCTCTGCTTCTGAGGAAAATTGAATACAACTTCTACATAAAATACAACACAACACAGTTATAAAATTCCATTTATATTATTTCTTCTCTATCCTCAAGTTGTATACTACTTGTATACAACTTGAGGATAAATATTACTTATATACAAGTAATAACTTCTCAGGTGCTTGTTTTAACAATTCTTAAATATCTTCAAATTTTTGTGACATTGATACACACAGTCAATTGTACATCTACATATACCTCATATTACTTAAATCTAGTCTGTTCTTGGAAATACTTTTATGTAAAATTTTACTGTAGCAGGAAGCTTAGTGTTAACTATATTACAATTATAATGATTTATCAGCCCATACAAAATTTCAAAACAAAATTTCCAAGCACTGTTAAGACAAAATACTCTTATAAACATAAAATCTACTGAGTTTCTATGCAACATAAAATATGAACAGTGAGTAATTAACACTTAATAAGTTTATTTGCTAGTATATTTGGGTGGAAAATTCAAAGGAACTATACAATATCAGGTACAGATTCCACTATTTTGTTTCACCTTAATAGTTTTATAAGTTAATGATATGAATAAAGAGTTAAACAATTTATTAAAGACTCCTAGAAAAATATAAAATAGTTTTAAAAGGTTAGATAAAATTATCACTCTGATTATTACTACTAGCTATTATTATCAACTGAGAGACAGCAATATGTGGTGGTATGGGGATGGATAAAGGTGTTATAGTTGTGAGCCATGAGCAAAAATGAGCTAGTGTTGGGGCAAGAGAGAGTGAATGTACAAGATTCAACTGCAATTAAATTCAAAGGCCCTCCAAACTCTTCTTAGATCTCATGATTCTTTTTAGAACATACCTATACATCTTCTCAAGCTTTTAACAAACATTGCCCTGGAAAAAATTACAGGTAAATTTCTCTTTGAGACCCTTTACTTATTTGATACAGACTCAGGAAACACATATTTTAATTGTGATTTTAAAAATAAGCTATCCTGGGCATAGTGGCACACACCTTTAATCCCAGCACTAAGAAGGCAGAGGTAGGAGGATCATCATGATTTTGAAGCCAGCCCAAGAATACATAGTGAATTCCAGGTCAACCTGGGCTAGAGTGAGACCCTACCTTGAAAAACCAAAACAAAACCAAAACAAAAAATGCTTTCTAATGTATGTTATAATAATTCTCATTTTTTTAAAAAAAATTATTTATTTGAAAAAGAGAAAGAGAGAATGGGTGTGCCAGGGCCTCTAGCTGCTGCAAACAAATTCCAGACACATACACCACCTTGTGCATCTATCTTACATGGGTTCTGGGGAATTGAACTGGGGTCCTCAGGCTTCATAGGCAAGCACCTTAACTGTTAAGTTGTTTCTCCAGCCCTAATTCTTTCTCCACCTGGCCCCCCATTTTTTGTTTTGTTTTGATTTTTGGTTTCTTGAGGTAGGGTCTAGTTCTAGCTCAGGCTGACCAGGAATTCACTATGTGGTCTCAGGGTGGCTTTGAACTCTTGGTAATCCTCCTACTTCTGCCTCCCAAGTACTGGGATTAAAGGCATGTGCCACCACTTCTGGCTTAATTCTTATGTTTTAACTTAAAGGACCTTTGTCTTGGTAGTACTTTGGTTTCTCTTGGAATTTGTAGTCAGGTTATCTCTTATTCTTCTTTAGATCAAGAGTGAATATTAAGTGGACTGAGTATTAACATTTGTTTAACACTGTAACAACTTTATCCAAAGTTCACTGTATTCTACCAGGTAAAACATGATCTTACTCACAATTCACAAGAAACATTAAGCAGTTATCTTTGTCTTCTTTGATAGGTCTACATATATCTAGATTTTTATTTTATTTTATTTTTACTGACAACTTCCATTATTGCAAACAATATCCCATGTTAATTCCCTCTCTCCCCCACTTTCCCCTTTGAAACTCCACTATGCATCATATCCCCTCCCCCTCTCAATCAGTCTCTCTTTTACTTTGATGTCATGATCTTTTCTTCCTGTTATGAAGGTCTTATGTAGGTAGTGTCAAGCACTGTGAGGTCATGGATATCCAGGCCATTTTGTGCCTGGAGGAGCACATTGTAAGAGTCCTACCCTTTCTTTGGCTCTTACATTCTTTCCTCCACCTCTTCCATAATGGACCCTGAACCTTGGAATGTGAGATTGAGATATTTCAGTACTGAGCCCTCCTCTGTCATATCTTCTCCGTACCATGGTGCCTTCTGTGTCATCCCAAGGTCACAGCTATCTGAAAACAGAAGGTTCTCTAACCAAAAGTGAGAGTAGCATTAATATATGGTTATGGACATTAAGAGAAGGGCTTACTGAGCAGTTTGGTGAACATAATATATACATTTAGCCAGACACCAGCAGATGTTACACACCTAGGGCTCATGACTACCTGTATTGTAGGTTTTCAGTAAGAGGGGTGTATTCCCTCCCATGGAGTGGGCCTCCAGCCAAATTAGAGGGTGGTTGGTTTCCCCATAACAGATGTGCCACTATTGCACCCGTTGGCTCATTTGACCTTGCTGGCCAACTTTAAGGCTTGCAGTGGCCACTGTTGAGTATCATCACTGGTGATTTTTCTCTCTCCCGTTGAATGGCATGCAGCATGGCTTTTTCCAGCTTTCTGTCAGCTGGTCTACATGAAGGAGGTTTATAGCTCAGCTCCAACAGGATATCTCAGGTACCTTGCATCCCAAGCATGTGGAGTCTTCAGCAATAGGGTCTTACCATCTATTCCTGGTGGAAAACCAAGGGCCTTGGCAATGGTCTGTAATGTTTTTGGGGGCATCAGGGACCTCCCTGCCCAACAACTCACTGGAAGATATCCCATCCCTGGCACTGAAAGTTTTCTAGTAACAATCTATGGCTCCTGTGCATTCCATTATCGAAAAAGTAGGTTTCCATATGACTTACTTATATCCTCTTAGATTTTGATTACCCCTATTCCACCTTTCCTTTACTCAATCTCTTCCCATGACATCACTTAGGCCTTTTCACTCCCATTAGTCTCTTCTTCAACTTACATATATGCAATACCATCCTATTAATCTCCCTCCTCAGTATTTCCTTTGTAAGTGAACACCTTTACCAACTCAGTTACCTACTCTGTTTTCCTCTTCCTCAGATTTTAGAAAACACTCAACCTTACCTATTGTATCAGCCTAACACTCAATGGCATTTTTTTTTTTTTTTTTTTTTTTTTTTTTGGTTTTTCAAGGTAAGGTCTCACTCTAGTCCAGGCTGACCTGGAATTAACTCTGTCATCTCAGGGTGGCCTCGAACTCATGGCGATCTTTTTACCTCTGCCTCCCGAGTGCTGGGATTAAAGGCGTGCGCCATCACGCCCGGCTTCAATGGCATTTTTTGCTGATTAGAACCAGCAACCTATAACACAAAGTATTCTCAATTACTTAAAAAATATTATATTGTAACCCTGGCAATGTGGTAATGCTTTCCAGAATCAAGCGAACTATCATTATTAATTTTTTTCCTACAAATATGTATGTCTGGCTTTACAATGTATATATGTTAAATTTATTTTTTTCTAAAATATGAAGTTTTCTTAGGGTCTTTAAGTTCAATACCTTTTGCAGAGTCTTTGACCTTGTTTTGAAGAAAATTTTACTTAATAATTTGGGGAATATAACAACCATGATATACAGTATTTATGGATGATAGGAGTATAAAACATGGACCTGTTAAAAGAACAGCTTGAGCTGGAGAGATGTCTTAGCAGTTAAGGCACTTGACTGCAAAGCCAAAGGGCCCAGATTTGATTCCCCAGGACCCACAAAGGCCAGATGCACAAGGTGTCATATGCATTTGGAGTTCACTTGAAGTGGCTAGAGGCCCTGATGCACCCAATCTCTCTTTATCTTTCTGCATTTCTCTCTCTCTCTCTAAAATACATATAATATTAAAAAAGAAAAGCTCATAAATAATAACAAGTGAATCTGATTTTCTTCCAAGGCTTACATACAATCTAAACGTTTTGTTTGCACATACATATAGATTCACCCTCATAAATTATGTCTTGAGCACAGAATTTTCAATACATAAGATTTTCTATTGAAACATGTCTTCACATAGACTTTAAGGAGAATTTGGAATATATTTTTCTTCCTCTTCCCCTCTTCCACAGTAATAAGGTTATACATTCATAGTCATTGCTATATGTCATTATAATGTCCTCCTACTCTCCTCTCTCTCTCTCTCTCTCTCTCTCTCTCTCTCTCTCTCTCTATATATATATATATATATATATATACACACATACACATATACATATATATACACACGCACATATATATACACACGCACATATATATGTATATATACATACATACATACTCAATTATATAAATATATATATGTATATATACATACATACATACATACATAAACAATTATAATCAAAACAAAGGGTTAAATCAATTTGTTTGATTGGGCATCCCTTGACTTGCCTATGTAGTACTGTGTGATGAACATGCTAGTTCAGCACTCTGGTCTTGTCTTGGTGTGAGGAGAAATAACAGCATGTAGAACTGAGCCAACCTAGCTAGGTTGCCTCCATATCTTCCATCCCTGTATCCAGTGAGCAAACCCAGTTGAGATAACAGAGGCACAGTACTGTCGAGACTCCACTAAGTGTATACTAGAATGGACAAATCCCAGCCTACCCACCCACCTATGAGCTAATTAAAACCTCATTGTAATATGCTGCTGAAATTAGTGTTTTCAGTTTTCTATTTTACAAATGCATCTTCAGTGTAGTCGTATTTATGTTTATGTATTTATATATGCAACTTAAATATGTTTTACAAATAATATTTTTTTCTTCACTACTGCTTTATTAAATGCTGCATTTGCATAAATATACTATCCTTATTTTATTTTTCTCTTCTTTGCTTACATTTCATTATTTATAAAGGATGATTATGGTAAGTTAAAATAGATTACATGACTATTTATAGATTTTTCACACAAACCTTAGCTCTTTCAATTCTCCTGAGCCCTAGCATCCTCCACAATTTCTACTGTTCTTTCCCTAGGATCAGTTTTAGATGCTTTCATTGTCAAACATGTATACAAGGCATGCAAGTCTAAATATAAGGCCTTACTTATTAAGTGAAGAGATAATAATTCACTTGAAGATTTATATAATTTATTACTATATAAGCAGTAAATGACAAATTAAGCCAAAGATGTTAGTTTCTTGTCTCACAAGTTGAAAAGTATAATATTTAAGAAAATAAGTGTCAGGTAACTACAGTAAGATCAGTACAGTATATCACTGTTCAGGAGCCAAATAATAGGCTTTACCTAAATAGCTTCTATTGAGACATGGTTCTCAGGGGATGAGACATTAAACTCCATGCTTCATTAATACTAAGAGATGAGGAGTGGAGGGATGGTTTAGCAGTTAAGGTGTTTGCCTACAAAGCCAAAGGATCCTGGTTCGATTCCCCAGGACCCATGTAAGCCAGATGCACAAGGGGGTTCACACATCTGGAGTTCATTTTCAGTAGCTGGAGGCCCTGGCATGCCCATTTTCTCTCTCTCTCACTCTCTCTTTCCCTATCTCTCTCTCTGTCTGTGAGTGCCTCTTTCCCTCCCACTCTTAAATAAGTAAATAAATAAAAATAAATAAATAAATAAATAAAAATAATTTTAAAAAATACTCAGAGATGACAAGATGCCTTCTACAAATCACCTTAAAGAGATAGGAGATGAATAGGACATGGCCTCATGGTATCTCTTTATTGGGTTCTCATCCTCTTCTATTGCAACATGATTTTCAAGATGTTCTGCCACTATTCAGAGCCACCTTTCCCTATCAGCATATGTGCAAAGTAACCAGAGCACTGTGATGACAATGTTACCTCACAGCTAGCACCTTATATATTGTTTTTACAGCAAATGTTCAAAGTTCACATATTTTACAGAAGTGTGACATGTCTCTAATAGTCTATGCAAAAATAGTAATTGCTTTCCTTGTTATCTCAAATGTCTCTACCACACATCAGCATCTTTTTTGTTTTAAGAACATTTAGCAATTACTCCCATTGACGTAATTATTTTCTCCCCACTGGTCAGCATTATGCAAATGCCAATGATTATAAGGCTATTTAAATCTCTTTAGAAAAAGAAAGAGTAATTTCCTGTTTGTTTGGAGAGGTATCTATGAACTTATATTGCATAGCTCCATGAGATTTCTTGTGTAACTCTAGTAACTTTCACCTAGAAAGAATTGTTCAAATACTTTATCATTTAGCCAATTCACACCTTAAATCTTATAGTCTTTAAAACAGTTCACAATATACAAAGTACTACTAAATATTAACATATAATAACTTTGAGGATATAAAAAAGTGTTCCAAATTCCATGATTGGTATAAAGAAAGCTAGGGCTTGTTTGAATAGTTAAAAAGATATAGTGAGGGGCACAGCAGTCAAAGTTGTCTGCAAGCCTGTCTGTTAGAGGCCGATTTCCCAGCACCTACATAAAGCCTGGCACAAAGTGGCACACAGTTCTTTAATCCCAGTGGACCTACAGCAACAGAAGGTGCATCTAGGAGAATCTCCAAGCTCAAGCTCATGGACCAGCTAGACTGGTTCACACATAATGGCAAAAAAGTAGAGTGACATTTATCATCTTGTGATTATGCCTTAAGGTTCTCTAACCCATAATTAACATTTTGTTGTTGTTGTTTTTTCTTTTTTTGGTTCTTCGTCTCACTCTAGTCCAGGCCGACCTGGATTCACTCTGTAGTCTCAGGGTGGCCTCAACTCACAGCCATCCTCCTACCTCTGCCTCCTGAGTGCTGGGATTAAAGGCGTACGCCACCACACCCACCTATTCCTGTTTTGTTAATGTGGAGTAGGGTCTCTCTGTAGCTCAAGCTAACCTGAAATTTACTATGTAGTCTCAGGGTGGCACTATGTAGTCTCAACTCATGGCAGTCCTCCTACCTCTGCCTTCTGCATCCTGGGATTAAAGGCATGTGCCACCACACCTAGCTACTGTGCAGAATTTTAAGCATGTTTGCCTTTATTGCTGAGATTAGAAAGGTTGGACAATAGTAAATAGATTTACTTTACCACTGAGGAAAGGGAGACACACAAATACATTCATTTGAAAGCACTGGAGAGAATCTAGGGCATTTGCCACTTCAAGAGGAGAGGCTGAGGTGCTGAGTTCTAAGCAGCAAATAGGAGAATAGCAAAAGAATCCAGACTGTATCTTCCAAAGGGCCTCAACCTAAGAAAGAGCATGAAATGGAAACAAACTCAACTCTGCCAAGATTAAAGTCTAATTTAAAATCCTCCGAGCTCATGCTTGGTTTAAAGAGATCAACCTTGTCTCGGTTTAGTTCAGAAAGCAAAGAGTGATACAAACATCTGGATGCAAGTAGTTTGTGCAGAACATTATTCTGGAAAGCCAAAGCAGGAAAAGTAGGGAAAAAGTCACAGAAAAAAGAGCAAAAAGAAAAATACTGTTTTGCTAATCTTATAATTACTAAAATCAGCTGGGTTTCATGCCAGCAGAGAATCTTCTTAGAAATCATGAAGAAGTTGTTTAAGAAATATCCCCCAGAAAAGAATCTTAAAGCTGGTATTTGTCTACTGTCTGCAATGTGTGCTAGTTGACTATTGCCCTCAGAAGATTATTTTCATGGCAATTGAAGACTACTTCTATGTAGTTTTAGAACAAGTTCCCCTGCACTGTAAAAGCTTTCAGATAGAAAGCCACCAACATGTGAATGTCACGTCGTGTTATTTGACATGTCCCATCATGCATACTGTTTATATGTCAGTGGTGTTAATATAAGGCTGTGACAAGGGCGTGGGACAGAGGGCAACCCATGTGTCTGTTATGTTAACTGCTTTGTAAGAACAGCAAGAGAAACATTTCCGAAAGTAACATCATCAGAGTTTCATTCATTCAGATACAGTATCAACACTTAGTCAATTGTAATTTATGTAAGATAACTTGAATAACATTTGACTGATAATCAAGAGAAATACATTCTGAAAAGATAAGCAGAAGTAGATACTAGAGTCAGCAAACACATAAGTATATGAGAAAATGTAGGAATGCATACATAATTATTTAAATTTAAACTTAAAAGAATTTTAGGGGCTGGAGAGATGGCTTAGCGGTTAAGCACTCGCCTGTGAAGCCTAAGGATCCCGGTTCGAGGCTCGGTTCCCCAGGTCCCACGTTAGCCAGATGCACAAGGGGGCGCACGCGTCTGGAGTTCGTTTGCAGAGGCTGGAAGCCCTGGCGCGCCCATTCTCTCTCTCCCTCTATCTGTCTTTCTCTGTGTCTGTCGCTCTCAAATAAATTAAAAAAAATATATTTAAAAAAAAAAGAATTTTAGGAATAGCTAAAAGACTGAAAGGTAGAAGGATATATTCAAACTAAAGTTCAGAGACAAGATAATGTAAAGTATAGAGGTTAAGATATATACTGCATATATCTAAGATATTTGTATTTAGATTACCAGATGAAAGTAAAGGAAGGATGTAAACAAATGTGCCATTAAAATAGTCACTAAAATTCTTCCCAAGCAGAAGAATGATACCAAGTAGGTGATTCAAACCACAAGCAAAATAAGTACAAATAAAGTTAAGCATATAATAATGAATTTATGAGAAAAGAAGTATTTTTTAAAAAAAATATTTATTTTTTTAATTTTATTTATTTATTTGAGAGCGACAGACACAGAGAGAAAGACACATAGAGGGAGAGAGAGAATGGGCGCGCCAGGGCTTCCAGCCTCTGCAAACGAACTCCAGACGCGTGCGCCCCCTTGTGCATCTGGCTAACGTGGGACCTGGGGAACCGAGCCTTGAACTGGGGTCCGTAGGCTTCACAGGCAAGCGCTTAACCGCTACGCCATCTCTCCAGCCCTAAAAAAATATTTATTTATTTATTTGCAAGCGGAGAGAAATAGAAGAGGAACAGACTTAGAGAGAATGGGCACACCAGGGCCTCTAGCCACGGCAAGCGAACTCCAGACACATGTACCCTTTGTGCATCTGACTTATGTGGGTCCTGTAGAATTTAACCTGAATCCTTTGGCTTCAAAGGCAAATATCTTAACCACTAAGCCATCTCTCCATCCCCTGAAGGATTTTTTAAATATTTTATTTTTATTTAACAGAGAATGAGGGAGAGAGAGAGCGCGCACATGAGAGAGAAAATGGGCACGCCGGGGCCTCTAGCCACTGCAGACAAACTCCAGATGAGTGTGCCCTCTTCCCCCTTGTGCGTCTGGCTAACGTGAGTCCTGGGGAATCTAACCTGGGTCCTTTGGCTTTGCAGGCAAATGCCTTAACTGCTAAGCCATCCCTCCAGCCCAGAAGGTTTTTTTTTTTTTTTTTTTTAAAGCCATGAAAAGATTTATTTTATGACAAACAATTAGAAATTCAGTTAACTTCTTGAAAGCAAATAATAGCATAATTTTAATAGGTTTAAAGTAATTATCTACTAATCTTAAAGATTATAATCAGTTATAATAACTCTAAAATATGAAGTAGATATGTTTCAAATAAATAAAGCTTGAAAATTAACAAATGTTTCAAGTACTACCTGAAAGATTGAAAACATAAAAGAATAAATATATCATCTGAGATGGGAAGGAGGCTCAATGAAGTTAAAGAATTCTAAGATTGTGATGCTGATGATTTCCTATACATAAGTGATTAAAATGTAGCCATGTGATGGGAATGGTTATCTCCAGTCTAGATAATTATGTGCTTAGCTTCTGATGGAGGACAGATCATGCTGCCATTAGAATTGTGTTTATTTAAGTAATAAAACCATACACTTAGATTACTTGGATTTTAAATACCTCATTAAATTAAATGAGTCAGCAGAAAAAAATTCCTTTGCTTTTGTTTGTTTGCTTTTGTTTTCTGAGGTAGGGTCTACCTCTAGCCCACTCTGACCTGGAATTAGTCTCAGTCTGGCCTTGAATTCACAGTGATGCTCCTACCTCTCCCTCCTGAGTGCTAAGATTAAAGGCATGTGTCACCATACCCAGCTAAATTAATTATATTTACTTATTTATTGTTATTTTGAGGAAGGATCTCACTCTAGCCCAGGCTTACCTGGAATTCACTATGTAGTGTCAGGCTAGCTTTTCCCAGTGATCCTCCTACCTTAGCCTCCAGAGAACTAGGATTATAGGTGTGTGTCACCATGGTGCACTGGGGGAGGTACTGGGAGAAAAGAGAGGGAGAGAGTGGGTCCAGCAGGGCCTCTAGCCACTGCGAATGAACTCTGGATGTGTGTGTCACTTTGTACAAGTGGCTTTTCTGTATTGGCTAATCAAACTTGGGTCACTAGGCTGTGCAAGCAATAATCTTAGCTGCTGACTTGTCTTTCCAGCCCTTCTTCGAATTCTTGAAAAGTGAACTTACTAAAAAGCTAGCTTAAAATAAAAATGATACATTTTCACTTTATGTTACAATTATTGTAGTGTTAATATGATATAGAATGATACTATTCATGTAAATAATAGTTTGAAAATATTTCAAAAGCTTTGTTAGATGAGAGTTATTAAAAACCAAACTCTGCAGAAGATGTAAAATATTATTATAGTGGAACTAATTCTTTCTTCATGGTGAAAAATTACTTTATTTTTAAGTAAATTTAATTTTCTTGCAATTAATTACAGTTAGAGAAAAATAAGGGTTAGATTATAATAATTTTTAATAAGAATGTGATAACTTTTTCTCACATAATTATAAACTCCTAAAATCATTTCCTAAAGTTCCTCATGAGCATGCCTCACTTGACTATTCTAAGCAAGACAAAGTAAATCTACAGAGTGTTTGAAAAATGTTTAGATTAATTAATTTATCAAAATTCTAATTTATATTTCTCAGCGTGCTTATATAAGCAGAATTAAGGGTGCTAAGTCATACCAGAAAGAAGAGTGCCGATGCTAGTCTAATATTCACCACTTCTCTCTCTATATCAAATAAATAAATGAAATTAATTTTAAAAAGGAGGGAATGAAGAGATGTTTTGTTGCAGTGGCTAGAGGACCTAGTGCATCCATTTTCTCTCTCTCTCTCCCCATCTTTCACTTTCTCAAATAAATAAATAAAAATAATTAAAAAAATATTTACCTCTTCTTCACAGCACAAGGTTAAGTTTAGACCAAGGTTGATGCAAAGGTGTAAGAAATAATATATAGAAGAGTGTGTTCCTTTCAATATACATTGTCAACATTATCAAAACTTTATAAAAAGAAGGTCATTTCACAACTTCCCTAGAGATTGCACAGAAAAAAAAAATGTCATTTCCTCTTTTTTTCTGAACGTCACGGTATTTTTCATTTTGGAACCCTCTGCTATGTTAAACCACAACCTTCCGTTATTGGCTTGTGATATATCACTTGTATTTGTTCCAAATATACTTTGACTCATTAATGTCAGGGATAATAATGGTACTGAGATCTCAATATAGCTTTCTGTTTGGGAATGTGATATTCATTCACACAATATGCAACAGACGACACAGCTTTTGGCAAGGTACACTGTGTTAATCTTCCTCTGTCAGGTCAATAATGAGCAAGGTATTTTCCTGCTCAACCTCAGGACAAAGCTAAGATTAAACAGCTTTCTAATAGTCACTCATAGCTCAATACATGCCTGTGATTCCAGAGGATTGTGTTAACAATAGTGAAAACAAAAATTTTGAAGCATAAATGTACTTTATAAGTCAAGATAAACATACAGAGTTACAGAGAAAGGCAACATCTTTAAGTGTTAAGAAAAGATCTATTAAAATAATTCTAACACAATGGATGATGCAATGAATATTAAAATTCTTCAATGTATGTATATATGTATATATGTAAGTATGTATGCATACTTGGTGATTTCTAAAAAATTTTATTAGTTTCTTTTTGTAGTCAATTTATGAGACTAAATCATCTGTAATCTGTTTTAGTACAATACAGCTTCCTACGGGGAACACGTGACTCAAATAAGATGCTCTTTTAAAAATATTTTTGGGGCTGGAGAGATGGCTTAGCGGTTAAGTGCTTGCCTGTGAAGCCTAAGGACCCCGGTTCGAGGCTCAATTCCCCAGGTCCCACGTTAGCCAGATGCACAAGGGGGCGCACGCGTCTGGAGTTCGTTTGCAGAGACTGGAAGCCCTGGCGCGCCCATTCTCTCTCTCTCCCTCTATCTGTCTTTCTCTCTGTGTCTGTCACTCTCAAATAAATAAATAAATAAAATGAACAACAACAACAAAAAATTTAAAAATATTTTTGACAATTTCATACATGCATTCAATATATTTTGATCATATTTACCCCCGTATTACCTTCTCTTATTGCTCTCCACCTCCTGTAACCCTTCATTCTTTTCAAACATCTTCCTCCTACTTTCATGTACTTTGTTTGTTATTCACTGAGGTTAATTAAGATTTCTTGCATTAGCAGTGGCAACTTACAAGCCACTTTGCCTCAGAAAACTGTTCATATCTAGTAGAGTGTATGAGAAAATAAGGACACTCATGAGAGCTTCAAAATGCAAAGAACACTCTTTGTTTCTATTGTCTGTAGAAGAACTTATAAGCTCTTATGATATTCTGTTGGAATGTGTGCCAGCTACAGTGTGCAGGTCAGGAAAGGGGAAGTGCAGGAGGATGGGGAAGGAGGTGAAGACATGATCTCACTGAACAAAGGGTGAAACTGGGTGGAGTTTTCAGTTTCTGGACTTCCTGATACTAATGCAGGTGTTAGTATAGGATGAGCTACTGTTTGGGGTCAGTGAGAACTGTGGTTAGATACAATGGAGAGTTTAAGTCCCGGTAAATTGGAAGCCCAGTTAATACTCAATTGACATCCTTCCAGGCTTCTAGTGGACTCTAGTGTTTCTGTGTAGCTTTGAACAGTGTGGTCCTCTTCTCCATGGCCCCTTGGTGGTACACACTCCCCTGAACTTTCCAGTGTTCAGGAGAGGGATTGGGGCTCTGAGGTGATTGGATGCTACACTACTGCATCCCTTCCTGGCAAATAGGTTCTATTCAATTCTTTTGGCACATTTGGTAAAATCATGTTGAACAGTTATGGATATAGCTCACAGTTGGCACAATGCTTACTTGGCATACATTTGGCATGGCAGTATAAGTATTTGGTCCTAATACTTGGGAGGGAAAGATAGAAAGACCAGAAGTTCAAGGTTATCTTTTGCTACATAGTGCAATCCAGGCCACCCTCAAATACTTGTGTGAAGCCTAAGGACCCCAGTTTGAGGCTCAATTCCTCAGGACACATGTTAGCCAGATGCACACGGGGGCAAATGCATCTGAAGTTTGTTTGCAGTGGCTGGAAGCCCTGGCATGTCCATTCTCTCTCTCTTTCTCTCTCTGTCTGTCGCTCTTAAATAAATAAATAAAAATAAACAAAAAAAATTAAGAAAGAAAATACATGTCTAAGCAACTAGTGGTCTAAGTTACTCAGCAGCAAACAATCTGACATGATGCTCACACCAGGGCAATGGTGGCACACAGCCATGGTGGGTAATCGACTGCTCTTGGTTTGGCTAACTGATCTGCTCAGTGGAGTGGAACCCATAGCTGGATCTGGGAAACAAATCAAAACCATACCCATAAAATGAGTCCACTCTCCATTATCAAGCACCTACCAATCGTGGGCTACAAGAGGGCCTACACCTATTAAATTCTTTCTAAAATAATAATGGTTATCCCATTTATCTGGTGCTGACTTCACTCTCTGTTGGAGAATGTGCTTTCAGATGATGCAAATTTTAAGGAGACAATCAGCCAATTACACCTCATCAGGGCCCCAACTGAAAGCAGGAGTAATTGGGCAATGAGCAAGAGTGCTGCTTTCTTGGTGAACCTGGTACCAGCACAAGGGTGAAGGAGATAGACACAGAGAACACCCAACTCCTACCAAACCAGATATCCAGAGACACAGAGGTTCCCAAGATTTCATCACTGAAATAGACCTAAAAGAAACCCAACATGGCTCAGGGAAATTTGCAGAAGAGGGGGAGGAAAGATTGTTGGAGCCCCATGTTGGGACATTATGCATGGAGACATTGCTTCTTATTCATAACTGATGACTAACCCCACAATGCATGACCCACATTCCCCAGTGAGTAGGGTCCTGTTGGAGGGGGGAGGACAGAGAGGAGGCTAACAATGATGCCAACATGGTTGTATACACACTGTGTACATAACTAATAAAAAATAAATTAAAAAAAAGAGATACAGGTCTCCAAGTATGAGCAGAGATTTTCCTCATCTCTAGTTGAATGTAACCTTGCAGCCTGCATGTATTTTTAGTTTCCTTTGAATGATCAAGGTTTTAGTATGTGATTGAAGAAATTTTGAAGATATTGTCCCATATGGATAAGGAGCCAGACATTCCAGCCTTCTGAGAGTAAATACTTCATTGATGTGGGAGTTCATGTTGGGCAAAGTGTCAAATGAAAGACCTACAATTTGGTTATTGTCAGCTAAATCTACTCTTCATTATACATTATTGTCACTCTAATGTCCCAAGAGAAATACCTTCTTGGATGTTAGGACACAAGCCACATGCTATTGTCCTGAGAGGCAAAAGCATCACTGTGAACAGCAAGATCACTGTGACCAGGAAGGTTTTGAAAGTGCCACACCTGCTCTTTCTAGTGTGCCTGTGCCAATTGCTAATTTTTCCTCTTTGGCTGTAGCATTTCTCTTCTGAAATACATTTCTTTGTTTCAGAACCTTCTTAGCCATGAATGATAGAGATCAGTATAAATATTTCATACAGCTTTTAAATTTGGGATTTGTTTTTATTTTGATTTCTAAGATAGAGATCACTATGGAGGCCAAGTTGGTTTCAAACCCTTGATCTGTCTGCCTCATCCTCCTCAGGGTGGGGTTATAAGTGTGAACAATTTTGCTTGGCCTATTTTGATTTTAAAATCTATTTAAAGTAATGTTAGGCATATTTGATTTCAGAACTGGTTTGCTTCCTCTGTTCATAAGAATCCTTTTATACTATGACAAGATGGGCTTGACACTGGCTTCCCTTTCCATCAGACTCTAAGACCAGTAGGTCAAAAAAAGTTGGGTTCACACCCAAATTCTGTTTGAAAAGAGAAGTATAATAAGCCCTTTTATCTTTTCCAGCATCAGAAATGGGTTAGTTTAACGAGTTAACTTAATGATAACTCCTTGATATCTTGTGAAGAAAATTCAAAAAGGAGCAAGCTTTTATATGCTTCTTTGAACAGAAATACAGTGGCACAAATTTTGGGCAAAGATTTCTTAGAGGATGCCAATGTTACAAAAGTTTTCCTCAACGGTTATTTGGGAAACGTGGGTCCTTCTGCCTCTATCTTCTGTGCCTCTTAGACAAAGAGGTACTTCAGTTTGAATTTTGAATGGGCCCCAAAGTGATGTCAGTGTTTATGGGGACAGTGACATGTCTCTGCAATGTCACACTCACCTGACTTTATTCTTTTAGTGACATCAACTCAGACAAACACAGGATTTGAGGTTTTGGCACAGAAAGTAATTTCAGGACTACTACCCATGGCCAGTTAGTTTTTTTTAAAAAATAGATTTATTTTTTATTGACAACATTAATATCTGATCACATAGTAATTTGACCACATTCCCATCTATTTATCTTTTTTTTTTTGCCCCCTCCTCTACCTCTCATATTCTAAGAACCCTCTCCTTTCAAAGGAGTCTTTTTTCTGTTTGTTTGTTTGTTTTCTGGACAGATATTCTAAATCTGAATGAAACAATAACAAATCCGTTTACATGCTTACTAGGTTTGCAAGCTCTAGGTGACTTATGTATGTTCTTATATGATTAATTAGCTTATAAATTTATTTTTTCAAATTTTTAAATAGAGGTATTTATTCACACAAAGATGCCATCTATGGAAGTTCATACAGTATGTACCTAGTAAAGGCTGAGCTTGATTACAAGTAGTATGATGCTGGAGTTCACATTCTTACACATTTTGCTCTATTGACCATTAATATTTAGTAAAGAGATCCTTGTGCAGTTAACCTAAAAGTATTAACTTCAAGTACATCACATAGCTTTTAGAGAAATTTCATATTATGACATAATCTTCTGTTTTTTTTATTTTTTTTGTGTGTCCAAAACAGAAGTAGAAGAGACATCTTTTTTTCCCATCATACTCTCTATGAATTAACCTCCACAACATATTCCTAACTCTTTTTAATAGAACTCTCAGATATAGGTTCTGTAAGACTGTCATGATAGCCACACAGAAAGTGTAAGACTTGTCTATCTGAGGTTATGGTGTCAAGTTTCCCTTCTTCATGTAGTATCTAGAAATTGACTTCCTGTCTCTCTGACAATGTATATCTCAGCCTTGTGACACTTGGTTAGTTATTGGGTTTTTCCTCCTGGCTTCTCTTCTATCTTACCTGTCCCTCCCATCAAAACAAAAACCCATTAGTGATGTGTTAACTCTTCTGGGAACAAACTTCTTTGAGTGAGATCAATCATGCTTTATAAAAAAAAATCTTCAAAAATGCTGGGAAAGTGTCTACCACATTATCCTCCTCAATAACAATGTATGGCTAGCATTGTCTGAGAGCAGCTGTGCTTGACCAAAATATATTCATAGACAGATCCCTTTTGTCCTTATATATAAAAAGCTGAGCAATACTACTGAAAGAAAAATGCAAGTCAGATGTTAAGGTTTTGTGGAAAAGACTCAGCTTCTTTCTGAAATCATATTCACTTTAACTAGATATTTCTAAATTCTGTATTGTAAATTTACTTTTTCATAGCTGACATTTCTACTCGATGAATGCATCTGTTCCATGAGTGTAGGGGTACTTCCCAAATGGCTGATGGAGTTGAAAATATAATTGCAATCCATAAAAATCAACATTTTACAGGATGTGCTTGCAAAAGCTATGATGTCAATTGGTGTAGCCTTTGTTGTGAGCAATAAGACATGCAATCAAGGCTCAGCTGTCTTTCCAGAAAGAACTGGCCTAAGTAGGGGAGGAATTATAACGGGAAGAAGGTATGCAGATGCTTTCCCTGCATTAGCTTCTGATTTGGCAAGAAAAGTGAAAACACAGAGGCTGACATGAAGGTGTTGGCTTTCTGTTTCTTACATCTGGCAAGATACAAGAAAAAGAGAGTGCAAATTAGATTTGTGCTAAAGAGCCCTTTATCGGAGCCAAAAAACTCAGAATCCATGGAAAGAATCAGATAGCAAGGCAAAAAAGAACATTGAAAATGAAGTAAGGCATCCCTCAGGTCCAACCACTAAAGGAAAAGAAATAAAATCCATGATTAAACATGTAGATAAAAGCTTTATTAATGGCATTACTATTGGTACTTTTGCATTGCTGGAACAAACACCTGACCAGAAGCCACTTAGGAAAGGAAAGGGTTTATGTCAGGCTTATAGATTACAGGGGAAGCTTCATTATGGTGGAGGAAGCTGGCTCACTTTATCTGAATCCATAGCAGAGTCAACTTCCAGCACCAGCAAGCATGAGCTGACTGAACATTCATCTTAAAACTGGACTCATGATCTACCCCCAGTGAACAGCTACTCTAGTAGGGCTTTTCCTGCTGAAGACTAAGTAGGAAGATTAATACAGAATTACCTGGGGGAGGGAGGGCTGGACTGAAGGCCTAGTAGTTAAGATACTTGCCTACAAAGCCTAAGGACTCAGGTTCCATTCTCTAGATCCCACATAAACCAAATTCACAAGGTTACACATGCATCTGGAGTTCGTTTGCAGTAGCTAGAGGCCCTGGAAACCCAGTCTCTCTCTCTTTCACTCTCTCTATCTTTGTCAAATAAGTAAATAAATAAATTCATAAATAAACAAACAAAATTACCTGAGGTCTTCTGATCAAGATGGTGGCCTCCTAACTATGCTTCAGCTCCAGAGGTAATATCAGGAAAAATTTGTGGGGCTCCAGTTTGAGTAGTTCTTAGCAGATATCCACTGGTGGGCACTGAATGGCACAGTTGAGAATCTGCTGAATCCCTTGCTTTTAGTTATCCCACTAGACCCTCAGGGTCCCCAACTACTCACAGGTGGACATCTTCACTACCCATAGGCTTCCCTGTCTGCATTTGTCTGAGGCCTGCCCTCTCTTCCCTTTCCACAGGCTCTCCCCAAACTGCATCCCGACTGTGCATGCTTCCCTGTCTCTAGCCACACTACCCACAGGCTCCATCAACTACAACCACAGCCCACTTGAACTTACCTGTCTCCTGAAATGGTACCTGCAGGCTCCCCCAACTGCATTTGCCAGTGTGTCATGCACACTTTCCCATCTTTCCTCCTTGATGGGCTGTCTGGAGACTACATTGCTCTCCCTGCTTATAGATCCACCACATTTAGTGATGCCTATAGGTTTCCTTGTATGCACCCCTTGGCTAGTGCCTCATCTTCTCCACACCAGCCAACTCCCTGATTGTGCCTAGGCTATGGAACCCAGCAACACACACCATCTCTCCAATGCCCTCCACCACTCCCAGTGACAGCTTGGGGTATCACTTCAGCCCCAGAAGGGGTGCTTAGGCATATTAACCAATCAACTTCCAGGGGGAACCAGTAGGTCTTCAATAACTTGCAATCTGGATGTAGTAGGAGACCAAGGGCAAGTGCTACAGCCTTGTAATCACAGGAAAGTCACAGTTGAGGCCAGTCTAGAGAGCTCCCAGACCTCCAACTCTACCTGGTGCATTTATACTCTCCATATTTTGTGCATCCCCAAATACAAAGCCATCACAAGCCTACTTTATTCAAACACAAAATAGAACACTCACTGAAGACACTACAAGGGAAAACTCTTGCTTTCTCCTTAATTAAATAAGACACTCAGATTGGTAGACCCCAACACACACACACACAGACACACACACACACACACACACACACACACAATAAATAAATAAATAGACCCCACAAAACAGTTAACTGAGATATCTCCAACAAGGTTGCCTAGTCCCATAATAGAAGTCTCCAGTGAGCAACAGGAATAGAACTTCAAAATGAAAACACAAGATATGTGATGCCGACCACCGACCAAATAAATTGCAGAACTGGTATCAAATCAACAAAAATCACATAAAGAAAATCCACAGAGATGTTTTCACTGGGCTTAATATAATATATAAAACCAGAGTGATCTCAAAAGAGAGATAAATGAACTGAAGGTGAGCCAAAAAATAGAGGCTACCAAATAGCATGCTGGCTAAGCTTAATGAAGACATAAGCAAATATAAGAATAAATTCCAAGATGCATTAAAAAAGTGAAAACCTGACATGAAATTAGAATTTAACAAAGGGAGATACCATGTACAGAAAAAGGCAACAAAGGATACAAACCAAATTGAACTAGTGAAAACCTCTTTAGAAGCCCTCATGAAAAGAGTTAACTATGTGGAGGACAGACACAGAGCTGGAAGACAAGATAGAAGAAACAGTTTGGGAATCTAAAAATTTTGATAAATTCAAAATGTCTCTTAAACCAAACATGAGGGACATGTGGGATACTGTAAAACATCTTAACATCCAGATCATGGGTATATCAGCAGGGGAAGAAACTCAGACCAAAGGCATGAAGAACTTATTCAACAAATTAGTAAAGAAAACTTTCCACCTTCTCAAATGATAGTCCCATCCAAATACAAGAAGCTATTAGCACTCAAAACAGATTTGACCAAAGAAGAAACTCTTCAAAACATGTCATCAATAAAACTCTAAGCAAAGAAAATAGAGAAAAATGGCTAAAAGCAGCAAGACAGAAACAACAAATTACATACAAAGGCAATTCATCAGAATTAATGCAGATTTCTCAGTGGAAACCCTGAAAACCAGAAGAGCCTGGAATGGAGCACTTCAATCTAATGCTTCCAGCCCAAACTACTGTGTCCTATTAAAGGAACCCTCATAATAGATGGTAAAAGAAAATCTTTGCATGATCAAAGCCAGCTTTATGATTATATGAATACAAAGCCAAGCCAACAGAGAATATTTGAGAGAATTCTTCACACAGAAAAGTCAAACAATCATTCTCAACAGCCCACAAGAACAAGATCATGATAACCAAACTTAGACTGGAGATTCCTGGAAAAGATGAATATATAACTACCAACTGACACAGTTATTCCCTTACTGAGAATTTACCCTAAATGCTCCATGCTTCACTACACATATATTTACTCAACCTTGTTTATAGCTGCTGAATTCATAATAGCTAAGAAATGGAATGTATCCAGGTGTCATCACTGGATGAATGGATAATGAAGTTGTGTTACATTTACTCAATGCAATTCCACTCAGCAGTAAGAAATTAATAATACAATGAAATATGTAAGAAAATGGACAGACATGAAACAGATCACACTCAGTGAACACACACACACACACAATCATATAAAGACAAATGCTACATATTCTTATCATCTGTGGTTACTAACCTGGATCAGCTTGAGTTGCTGGCATATCTGATAGGCAACTGATATGTGATCAGATTGTTTTGTGTTGTATATGCCTTGTCAATGTTTCTCTTCATAACTTTAGCCATTCAAATTATGTTGATGCTTGGTTGGAGACAACATCAGCAGGACATTAAGAAGCCTCCTTGAAAAGGGTTTCCTTATATGTTGCTAACCCTTCAGTGTCTGATAGGTTCATAAAGCATCTGACAGACCAATAAAGACTTAACAGTAAAGTGCTACAGAGTTTGAATGAAAGCAGCCAAAATCAGGAGGAGAAAGCACTCAATGAGCCTTAAGATTATAAAATTAAAATCTTTATGAGTTGTTGACCATGGGGGCCCTTAAAAACCAGCAATCATAAATGTTATTGGTATGTATGTTGATTATGTGCAAAAAGTAAATGGCAAAACCCTATTCCTGAAGACACCACATGCTTTGGTTGCAGAGTATGGAAAAATCATCCTGAGATTGAGATTGAATGTGCTCATTTAGCTCACTTTTGCCGGTTCAGAAGGTGCTTTACAGCTTGCCAGGGCAGATGCCTCTCCAGCAGTCTTGCTTCATTATGGACTCCATATACTATAATATTGACATGCTAGGCAGGTTGCCATAGTGGCAATACTGTTATGGGTGTAACCAATTGTTTTCATATTGGACTTAAAGCCTATTTCATAGCTGGATACTCATATCTTGTAAGCCAGGGCAAAGATCTGTCATCTGTGGTTCATTGGCCCCAGAGGGGAAGCTAATATTATTTTGTTAAAAAAGGATGTGATATACATCTAAAATGCTTTCTAAACCTTTGCCTGTCTAACCACAGATTACTACTGCTATAATCCTCAGTTGTTGCTGGAGGAAAACTGTCTTTTTGTAGTGCACAGGATTACTGAGGAGACTCATAACTAGACAAATTCCTGAGAATAAGTAATAGTTGCTGTGAAAATGCACGGTTATGAATGGAGAAAAATAATTAGGTGTCTATGTCAATTCCCTTCTTTCTAACACAGGGTTAGAGAACATCGCAAAAGAGGGGACAAAAAAATGTAGGACATGGTAGTGTTGAGTAGGTTTTTCCCTTGAGTTAAAAATTCCCTCCATGCTTGCAGGATGAGTAAGGAAATTTTTGATCAGGGAGTGTGCCACCTGTGGGACAAGTAGATAAGTACTTAACTGGGGAGTATGGTTGCACAATGCAGTTCTGTGATGCCCACAGAAGATGTACTGGGCAAGATTTATAAGCAGGGATCCACCTGAAACCATTGATGTCTGACCATCTCCACAAATGTATAACAAACATGTAACCCAGATGGGTCCTATGACTGCAACTGAAATCCAACCCCCAAAGCAGGATCCCCACTATAACTTCACCCAGTTTTCCACCAGTGGTCACAGCCAAGCCTACCACCAGGGACCAGGAAGCAAGTGTCAGAGAGACAATATGTCTTTTCATGGTCCCTGAGTTGCCAAGCCTTCCAGGATCCCACCCAGAATTCCTAAGAGACTGAACACACAAAGAAGACATGGATAAGGCTCAAGAACATACAGCCAAAGTTTGTGAATGTGCCACCATCCTTCTTCTATCTTGACCAAACCTGAGTAAAGCATTCAATGCATCCTCCAGAAAAGATAATTACTACATTCCTACCTTCAGATGGCCAAACCCAAGTGCAAAAATAATAACAAGAGACACCAAGCCAAAATATCCCTGCTAAGGATGTCTAAACCCATAATGAAAGCTTTTATTGAAAACCTAGAGGAAACTCCAGCCATAGAACTCTAAAATGTAGATATGACAAGTAGATTAAACAAACTTAATGAGGCCATGAACAAAAGGCTTGAAGAATTATAAGAGAATCAAAATAGCTCACAAAAGAATTTAAAGCATGGCAGATTGAGGCAAATCAACAAAAGGAATTCAAGCATGAACTCAAGGCATGGCTGAAGGAAATGGAAACAAATCAATAAAAAGAACTCAATACCCATCTTAAAAGAGAGAGAGAGAGAGAGAGAGAGAGAGAGAGAGAGAATCAAAAATAACTTGATAGAAGAATAAAAGGACTGGAGGAGTACCAAAAAAGACTGATTCCAATGGGCAGTAGAATAAACTCAATCAAAATATAATAAAACGCAGGAAAGAACTCCAAGAAACAACAAGCAAGTCTAATCAAGAAATGAAATTAGGAAGACTTCCTGCCAAGATGGCGACCATCTAGCTGCGCTCCAAATCCCGGAGAAAGAAAGGCAAGACATTAAGGGTTTTCTGAGTCTTCTTGTCAGTGGGAGGGCACAGAGGGGGAAAAACAGGGAATCATGGATCCCCTCACAGGCTGGTAGACCACCCCTCCCACCAAATACCAAATAGCCGCCACACCCCACCACTGTGGCCACCATGCCTCGCTGCTCCCAACTGCCGGGGCCACCGTACTCCAATTCATTGCCAATTGCACTCTGATCGAACACTGATCTGTCACTGCATGCGGAAGCTTAAACTGTTCTGCACACTTGCCCACATTGCTTCTCCCGCCACTGCATGTTCAGCGAGACCAGTCCCACAGCAACTGCCACACAAGCCCAGACTGTCTCTTGCTTGTGCCAGCTCAGGTGCCATCCCCTACATGTCTGCTACACCAGGCATCCCCCATTCTCCTGTGGTGGGGGAGTGCAGACTGTTTCCAGGTCCCAGTGTTCCCAGCCAGAATTTGGGCTGCTTCAGGGCTTGGTACCTCAGTCCCCCTCCAAACTCAATTGCAGGCAGCTTTGGCACATTACTGCTTGGAATTCAGGAACTTTGGCATCCCTCTCAGGCAGTAGATAGGTGGCTTTGGCAAGTGGGAGGCAAAACCCAGGCTGCTTGGCAACTGCCCCAGGCTGCCTCAGATTCCCATTGTGCTAGAGCCCAGGCTGATCTACCCACCTACCTGCCCATACACTGTCATTGGCAGACCACAGCTCAAAAGAAATAATATGAAAAATTGAATGCAAGAAATTCCAGTAAGATCACCCAGTCCTACAATGAATACATCCAACCAAAACAAAGAAGAGTCATTAGGATCAGAACATCAACTTGAAACTGTGAACAATGTAACCCTGACCAACCTACTGGTAGAACTTGCAGGAAAGCAACAGAGGACCAATAATCGTGTGGATGCTACCATCACTAAGCTAGAACAAGTTGATAAGAGATTGGAAGTACTTCAAAGAGAGTTAATAGAATTGAGGGAGAGTGAAAAAAAAAAAAGATGACCTTAAAAATCAGCTGGCCATACTAAATGAAGACATAAAAAAATGCAAGGATGAATTCCAAGAATCATCAAGAAAATCAGAAAATGATGTGAAAAGGGAGCTTGACATAGTGATGGAAATGATACATAGAAAATGCAAACTTAATTGAACAAGTCCAAAACTCTCTAGAGGCTCCCAAGAATAGAGTCAGTGAAGTGGAGGATAGAAACTCTGATCTGGGGCTGGAGAGATGGCTTAGCGGTTAAGCGCTTGCCTGTGAAGCCTAAGGACCCTGGTTCGAGGCTCGGTTCCCCAGGTCCCACGTTAGCCAGATGCACAAGGGGGCGCACGCGTCTGGAGTTCGTTTGCAGTGGCTGGAAGCCCTGGCGCGCCCATTCTCTCTTTCCCTCTATGTGTCTTTCTCTCTATGTCTGTCGCTCTCAAATAAATAAATAAAAAATGAACCAAAAAACTTAAAAAAAAAAAAAAAGAAAAGAAACTCTGATCTGGAAGACAAGATGGAAGAAACAGTTCGAGAGTTCAAAAATTTCAGTAAGTTCAAAAGTTCCTTTGAACAGAACATGAGGGAATTGTGGGATACACATAAACGTCCTAATATCAGAATCATTGGAATACCAAAGGAGAAGAATTTCAGACCAAAGGCATGGAGAACTTATTTAACAAAATAATTGAAGAAAACTTCTCCAGTCTCTTAAAAGAAAGGCCAATCAAGATATAAAGAAGCAAACAGGACTCCAAACAGATGGGACCAAAGGAGAAACTCTCCAAGACATATTATCATTAAGGCTTTAAACATTGACACCAAAGAGAAAATATTAAAAGCAGCTAGGGAAAAACAGCACACCACTTTCAAAGGTAATCCCATCAGAATTACCACAGACTTCTCAATGGAAACCCTGAAAGCCAGAAGGGCCTGGAATGAAAATCTCCAAAGTCTAAGAACCTATGGCTTCCAACCCAAACTACTCTACCCAGCAAAAGTATGCCTCATAATAGATGGTGAAAGAAAAACTTTCCATGACAAAACTCAGTTTTACAATTATATGAACACAAAACCAAACCTACAGAGAGTATTTCAGGAAATTCTCCACATAGAAGAAATAAATAACCAAACTCAAATGCCTACAAGAAGCAGATCACAATAACCAAACTCAGAGTAGGCACAAAAAACTTCAAAGCCCATGAAAACATCAACACACATCTACCATCACAATATGGCAGGGATAAAATCAAATCTCACAGTCATCACCCTAAATATTAATGGCCTTAATTCACCCATCAAGAGACACAAGCTAACAGGATGGATCAAAAAATTAGACCCCTCCATCTGTTGCCTTCAAGAAACCCACCTCACCACTAAAGACAGACAACTCCTTAGTGTGAAAGGGTGGAAAACAATATTCCAAGCAAATGGGAATAAGAAACAAGCAAGTGTAGCTACATTAATATCAGATAAAATATACTTCAAACCACAAATAATCAAAAAAGACAAAGAAGGCTACTTCCTACTTATCAAGGGAATGATCCATCAAGACTATATAACAATCATAAATCTGTATGAACCAAACACGCGGGCACCACAGTTCATAAAACAAAACCTACTTGACAATAAAACAGAAATAACTACCAACACCATCATAGCTAGGGATGTCAATATACCATTATCAGTAATAGACAGATCATCCAAACAGAAACTCAACAGGGAAGTAAGAGAGCTCAACAAAACCATAGATCACTTAGACCTAATGGAAATCTACAGAACTTTCCACCCCGAATCCATAGACTACACATTCTTCTCAGCAGCCCACGGACATTCTCCAAAATAGAACATATACTGGGTTACAAAGACTGCCTCCACATATTTAGGAAAATTGACATAATTCCTTGTATGATATCACATCACAATGCTATATTGCTAGAAATCAACAACAAATGATCCACCAAGAATCCCAACAGAACCTGGAAACTTAACAGCACACTTTTAAACAATAAATGGATAGTGGATGAAATAAAACTGAAATTGCAAAATTCCTGGAATTTAATGACAATGAGAACACATCATACCAAAACTTATGGGACACAATGAAGGCAGTCCTCAGGGGAAAATTCATAGCACTCAATGCCTTCATAAAAAAGACAGAAAGATTCCCAAATCAACAATCTAACCATCCACCTAAAGGCACTGGAAAAACAAGAAAAATCCAACCCAAAGAGCTCCAGAAGGAAAGAAATAATTAAAATCAGAGCAGAAATTAATGAATTGGAAACCAAGGAAACAATTAAGACAATTGACAAAACAAAGAGCTGGTTCTTTGAAAAAATAAACAATATTGAAAAACCCCTGTCCAATTTGATCAAACAAAAAAAGGAGAAGCTTCAAATTAACAAAATTTAAAATGAAAAAGGAGAGATCACAACAGACATAAGTGAAATTGGGAGAATCATCAGGACTTATTTCAAAAACCTCTACTACACAAAACTGGATAATGTGGAGGAGATGGATCAGTTCCTGGATGCATACCATCTATCAAAGCTAAACTTAGAACAGTTTAACCACCTCAATGAACCCATCACACTCATGGAGATTGAAAAAGTAATAAAAAAAACCTTCCCAAAAAGAAGAGTCCAGGACCAGATGGCTTCTCAGCTGAATTCCATCAAACCTTCATGGAAGAACTCAAACCAATCTTCCTCAAACTGTGCCACACAATTGAAGAACAGGGAAAGCTACCCAACTCCTTCTATGAAGCTAGTATCACCCTAATTCCAAAACCAGGCAGAGATGCCACAAGAAAAGAAAACTACTGGCCTAGTTCCCTAATGAATTTAGATGCAAAGATCCTCAACAAAATCCTCACAAACTGAATCCAACAACACATCAAAAGCATTATCCACTTGACCAAGTGGGCTTCATCCCAGGAACACAAGGGTGGTTCAACATATGGAAATCTGTCAATGTAATACACCACATAAACAAGGTTAAACATAAAAACTACATGATCATTTCAATAGATGCAGAAAAGGCCTTTGACAAGAGATAGCATCACTTCATGATCAATACATTGGAGAGAATTGGCATGGTTTGTTCATATCTTAACATAATAAAGGCAATATACAAAGCTCTGAAGGCCCAAATAATACTTAATGGAGAGAGACTAGAGGAATTTCCATTAAGATCAGGAACAAGACAGGGTTGTCCTCTCTCACCTCTGCTTTTCAATATAGTACTGGAAGTCCTAGCTCAAGCAATAAGACAGGAGAAGGAAATAAAAGGGATACAATTTGTAAAGGAAGAAGTTAAGTTAGCTCTATTTGCTTATGACATAATTGTATATGTAAGAGACATGAGAGACTCCATCCCAAAACTCCTGAAGGTGATTAACTCCTATAGCAAAGTAGCAGGATACAAAATCAATGCACAAAAATCAGTAGCATTTATATATGCAAATAACAAAGATACAGAGGAAGAAATAAGGGACATAGTCCCATTTTCAATAGCAACAACAACAACAACAATACCTTGGAATAACATTAACCAAGGAAGTGAAAGTTATATACAATGACAACACAAAAAACTCAAAAAAGAAATTGAGGGGGACTTGAGAAAATGGAAAGACCTCCCATGCTCCTAGATAGGCAGAATTAACATTGTGAAGATGACAATCCTAACAATGGCAATATATAGATTTAATGCAATTCCAATTAAAATCCCTGCAGTGTTCTTCAGGGATAGAAAAAAGGATCTCAAATTTCATATGGAAAGGCAGAAGGTCTCGCATATCCAAACATATCCTCAGCAAAAGAAATACCTCTATTGGCATCACCATACCTAATCTATAGCTATATTACAAAGCCAAAGTAACAAAAACAGCATGGTACTGACATAAAAACAGGAGTATAGAGCAATGGAATAGACTTGAGGACCTGGACTTTGGGTCAACCAAGTATAGCTACTTGATATTCGACAAAGGCCCGAAAAATATAGGATGGAAAAAAGACAGAATCTTCAACAAATGGTGCTGGACAACCTGGATAACCACTTGCAGGAAACTGAAACTTGATCCACACATTTCACCATGCACTACACTCAAATCCAAATGGATAAAAGACATCAATATAAGGCCAGAAACTCGAATACTACTGGAAGAAAATTTAGGAAGTACTTTCCATGATATAGGAATGGAAAAAGACTTCCTGAACAAAACCCCAATAGCTCATGATCTTGAACAGTCACTCAACCAATGGGATCACATGAAGCTGAAGTGTTTCTTTTATTTATTTATTTATTTATTTATTTATTTATTTATTTATTTATTTATTTGAGAGTGACAGACATAGAGAGAAAGACAGATAGAGGGACAGACAGAGAATGGGCGCGCCAGGGCCTCCAGCCACTGCAAATGAACTCCAGACGCGTGCGCCCCCTTGTGCATCTGGCTAACGTGGGACCTGGGGAACCGAGCCTCGAACCGGGGTCCTTAGGCTTCACAGGCAAGTGCTTAACCGCTAAGCCATCTCTCCAGCCTGGAGTGTTTCTTTACAGACAAGCATACAATAAGCAAAGGCAATAGATTACTCACACAATGGGAGAAAATATTGTCAGGTTATCCAACTGACAGAGGCCTAATCTCTAGAATCTACAAAGAACTCAGAAATCTAAACAGTAAGAAGTCAAACACCCCACTCACAAAATGGGGCAAAGAGATGAACAGGCAGTTCACAAAGGAAGAAACACAAACGGCAAACACACACATAAGAAAATGTTCATCATCCCTAATCATCAGAGAAATGCAAATTAAAACAACTATGAGATTCCACCTTACCCCAATAAGGATAGCAGACATCAAAAAATCAAACGAAAATAAATGCTGGCGAGGTTGTGGAGAAATTGGAACACTCATCCACTGTTGGTGGGAATGTAGGATGGTACAACCACTTTGGCAAACAATATGGAGACTCCTGAAAAAGTTGACTATAGAATTGACTATAGAGATACTAACAGAGCAGTTTTACCCTGACTGGGCATCTATCCTAAAACCTTCAAACCACAGGCCAAAGAAATTTGCTCAACCATGTTTGTAGCAGCTCAATTCATAATAGCTAAGAGCTAGAATCAATCCAGATGTCCAACACTAGAAGAATGGATAACTAAGATGTGGTATATCTACACAATGGAATTCTATACAGCAGTAAGAAAAAAATGACAAAAGAAATTTGAGGAAAAATGAGTGTACCAGGAACAGATCATTCTCAGTGAACTTAGCCAATCATAGGAAAAAAAAATCACCACATAGTCTCTCTCATCTACAGCACCTAACCTGAATCTACCCAAGATACCTTACATACCCAGCAAGCATCTCATGAACTAGGAAGAAGGGGAGGGAGGGGAGAGCATTGAAGGGATGGGAAACACTAATTTTGACCCAAATGGCAATGGTACCATAAAATTCTACTCCCTAAAAGGCAGACCAAATGGCTGAACCTTCAGCAGGCCCTTACAGGAAACACCTGAAACACAAGACACTGGAGAGGGTAGTATCAAGTCTAACCTAAATCTTCTTCATCACCCCTCCCTCCCTCCCTCCCTCCCTCCCTCCCTCCCTCCCTCCCTCCCTCCCTCCCTCCCTCCCTCTGTCTCTCTCTCTCCTCTCTAACTCTCGTATATTAGTTATCTTTTCCACAATGAGCTTTTGATCAGAGAAACCTACAAGGTTTCCTGAAATAATAACAGATTTCTGTCAGAGTACTGGATGACCCACCAAAGGTTAGTGGTAAGACCCTATTGCTGAAGACACCATATGCAGCTGACACATAAAATGGAATGTCATGGCTGGAAGCCAGGAGAGAGTCAGTCCCCAGTCAGCGTGTCTAGTGCCAGAAGGTGCTACATGGGTGAGTGGGGGAAATGACCAATATATGTCCAAGCAACTCATGGTCTAACCTACTTAGCAAGAAATATCCTGTTGTGATGCCCACACAAGTGCAATAGTGGCACATAGCCATGGTGGGGAACCAACTGTTCTTGATTTGGATAACTTATCCCCTCAGTGGTATGGGACCCATAGCTGGAGCTAGAAACAAGTCAGAACCATATCCAAACATAAGTCTACTCTCCAATATCAAGCTACCATCAATCATGGGCTATAAGAGGGCCTATACCTATTAAAGTCTCTATAAAAAAGTAAGGGTTATCTCATTTGTCCTGGTGCTAACTTACTCTTCATTGGAGAATCTGCTTCTCTTTTTCAGATAGATGCAGATCCTCGGGAGAGAGCCACCCCATCATACCTCAGATGGGCCCCGGCTGAAACTACAGAAATTTGTTGAAACAATCAAGGGTGCTCTTTTCCTGATGAACCTGATATCAGCACAAGGGAGAAGGAGACCAACACAGAAAAATCAACTCCTACCAAATCAGAGAGCCAGAGTCTCAGAGGCCCCCAACACCTCATCACTGAAGCACACTAAAAATGAACCCAACATGGCTCAAGGAAATTTTGTGGAAGAGAGAGCAGAAAGAATGTCCGAGCCACATGTTGGGTCATGATATACAGAGACATTTATCTTACCCATAACTGTGGGCTAACTCCACAATGCAAGACCCATATACCTCAACAAGAAGGGGCGGGGGTAAGTCACGGATGAGCTTGATAATGGTATCAAACTGCCCATATTTTCTGAATAGAAAACTAATGAAAAAAATTTGTACAAAAAAAAAGAAATGAAATTGGAGGTCTACAAAGAGATAAAGGTGTTGAAAAACAATAAAAAGCAAGAACAATGAAATAACTCTTCTAAAAGGCTCCTAGGAAAGCTTTACCAACAGATTGACTGTATGGATGATAGACTATATGAACTTGAAGACAAGACAGAGGTAATATCCCGAAGTCAAAAAACAATGATAAATTCCAAATATAGAAAAATAGAAAACATGTGAACAGACTATGAGTGAAATATGGTATACTTCTGCCTCCTGAGTGCTGGGATGAAAGACACATGCCACCAAGCCCAGCTCCAATTTTCTTTTTTTATTATGCCTGATGCTGATCAAACACCCCCATTATTCAAGGTATCACAATAACATTACATAACAAACATTCACACTACAAAATGTGGCATTTGGCATAGTAAATGTCCATTGTGACCCAAGGCTAATCTCGTGGTTTCTTCTGGTCCTCATGCCTGTTACACAGCAAGCCTGCTTCATGTTGCCTATGGACATTCTCAAAAACCAAAACTGAGTTGCAAGCTCAATGATCCTCTCTTTCCTGCATTTTTTACATGCCATAGTACCTGATGGGATACCAACTTGTTCATCCATGGGGAAAATGAAGCTGATATTGAAGAAGAGACTACCCTTTCACCATTCAGGCCCCTTACTTCACAAAAGAGTCTGCATTCTCTTTGCTGTTTCAATGCAGATTAGCTGGTCCAATTTCAATGGTAGTAATCTCTCAAAAAAATTACAGTTAAAGAAGCAGTAGTTTGGATTCTTTTTGTTCCATGTCCCTCTGCTCACATCCATTGGTTTCTACCCAATACAATCCTGTACAAATTTTCAGGACACAGGCAGGCAGAATGCAGCAAGCCTCTCATGAAAACTGCTTCTATGCCAGTCCTGGCAAAGTTCTTTCACTCCCTCATAAGCAAAATATGATAATCCATAGTCCTTAATGCATTCAGGTCTTTCAAATATGAGCAAAATGTTCCATAAAGCTAAACTTACAGCACTACAATGCATCTCTTAGGCCATTGTTTCAAATTCTTAAACATTTCTCCTGCAAATCAATTCCAAAAGGCCAAAGCCACAGAATCAGGTTTCTAGCAACAACTACCACACTTCTCTGTTACCACTTTTACAATTACAGTCAGCTTCTCATTTCTGGCCCAAAGCATCTGATGAAGCAACTTGTGGGAGGAAAAGGTTTATTTTGGCTCACAGACTAGAAGGGAAGTACCCTAATGACAGGGAAAAACATCGCATGAACATAAACTGGACATCACTCCCTGGTCAAAATCAGAAGAAAATAGCAACAAGTGAGTGAGCCAAGCATTGGCCATGGGAAAGCTGTCTATAACATGCATAAACCTACCCCCAACAACACACCCCTAACAAGGTTCCAGTTTCCAAATTGCCATCATCTGGGGATCAAGCATTCAGAAAAATTAAGGGGAACACTTAAATCAAACCATAAGAGAGTCAATAGATATCTTGCTGAATGGGAGAAAATCTTTACAAAATCTTTACACAAAGAACTCAAAAACTTAATGAAAAAGTCAAACACCAACTAAAAAATTGGGGCAGTGTGCTGGAGAAATTGCTCAGTAGTTAAGGGGCTTGCCTGCCAAGTCTAATGACCTGGATTTGATTCCTCAGTACTACATACATACAGGTGCATGAAGTGACCCATGCATCTGGAGTTTGTTTGCAGTGGATAAACATCCTGGTGTACCCATTCTGTGTATCTTTTCTCTGTCTCTCTCTATTTGCAAATGAATAAATAAATAAAAATATCTTTTTGAAAATGAGGCATGGATTTGGACAGAGTTTGCATTAAACACCTAAAGTGATGTTCAACATCTATACTCATAGGGAAATGTAAATTAAAATTACTATGAAATTCCATCTCTTTCCAGTCAGACTTGCAACCATCAAAAAAATCAAATGATATATTGTAGGGGTGTGAGGAAAGAAGAACCCTCCTCCACTGCTGGTGGGAGTGCAAACTTGTACAGCCACCATGGAAATCAGTGTGGAGACTCCTCAAAATGCTGAAATAGAATGGTCTAGCTGTACTTTTGGGTGTATACCACAGAGACTTTATTATGTACTACAGAGACACTTGCTGAAAACACTCTTATTACTGCTCTATTATCAAAAGCCAGAAACTGGAATCAGCCCATCAATAAATGAATGGTTAATGAGGTTGTGGTTCATAACACAATGGAATTCTACTCAGTGGTAAGGAAAAATGAAATAATAAAATTTGCAGGAAAATGGACGGACTTAGTAAAAGCCATTGTAAGTGAAGTTACACAGGATCAGAAAGACAAGCACAGCATGTTTTCTCTCATATGTGGTTCCTAGTCTAGATCAACTTCTGTTAATTGTAAGCTGTCATAAGTAGCAACACTGTGGACATGGTACCTGAATAAAGCTAGGAAAAAGGGAAAATAGGCAGGGTAGGAAGAAGTACTACTTGACAAAAAGTCTCTTTTTTCTTTCTTCTTTCTTTCTCATTGCTAACCCTTGATTTTTTGTCAAGTAGTACTTCTTCCTACCCTGCCTATTTTCAAGGGTTAGCAATGAGAAAGAAAGAAGAAAGAAGGGAAGGAAGGAAGGAAGGAGGGAAGGAAGGAAGAAAGAAAGAAAGGAAGAAGCTGGAAAGGTCTAGGTGGGGGGAGGAGGGTTAGGGTAAAATACACAAAGCTAATGGCAACATGAATGAAATCCATAGAAACCTTCCTCCTGGGAACCATTCTGTGAATCATTACCCACAATAATGGAGGAAGGGAAACTGAATAGAAAAGCTTCATGGGAGGTGGAGAAAATGTAAACCTAAAACCATGGGTTTTGGCTGGTAAACCTCAGGGCCATAACTGGGTTCTTCCCCTTCCCACAGTGAGCTTTTGGTCAGGGAGACACATGAGGTCTTCTAAGTAATACAGGACATTGTCAAAACAGTTGGTTACCTACAAGAGCTAAAATGTAAGTCTATATTTCTGAAGACAGGATTGCCTACAGCCACACAATATCAAGTGAACATTCTGGAACTGAGAGGAAATCCACTGCCCTCCTGGCTAGTCCTCATAGTGCTATAAAGTGCTATGAGAGTTGCTGGGGAGTAATTTTGCCATCAGAATGAATAAGCCAGAGATCCCACCAGTTACAAAATTAACCAGCTGGGCAAAAAGTGTATTCTTGTGCATTAGTGGCAAAGAACCAGTGCAGATGACCCACTGCTCACAGACAGCTGGAATCTCATGAAACTAAAAAGCTATTGTTACCTAATAGCAAACCATCAGTAGAGTCGATAGACAACCTGCTAAATGGGAGAAAATCTTCATCAGCAATACTTCTGACAAAGGTTTAGAATCTACAATCTACAATGTACAAAAAATGCAAAAACCTAAACAATAACAACAACAAAATCAAGCATCCCACTGAAAAAATGGGGCAGGGAATTGAACAAAGTGTTCTCAAAGGAGGAAATACAAATGGTCAACTCTTAAAGAGATGTTCAACATGTCTTGCAAACTAAAATGACTATGAGATTCAATCTCACTCCAGTCAAGATGGCAATCATCAAATACAAATGACTGCACAGGCTGGGCATGGTTTGGGGAAGAAGAACCCTCCTCCACTGCTGGTGGGAGTGCAAACTTGTACAGCCACCATGGAAATCAGTGTGGAGCTCTTAAACATGCTGCAAATAGAATTGCCATTAGATCCAACTATACCTCTTTGGGGCATATACCCTAAAGACTCAACTATTTATTACAGAGACATGTTCTTAACTATTTTTATTGCTGCTCTTTTCACAATAGTCAGGAACTGGAATAAGTCCAGGTGCTCATCAATGAAGGAATGATTAGTGAAGATGTGACTCATACACTCAATTGAATTCTACTCATTGGTAAGGAATAAAAACAAAATAATGAAATTGTCAGGAATATATATGGATTGGAAAAAAAATCATAGTAAGTGAAGTCACACAGGCTCATAAAGATAAACATCATATGTTTTCTGTCATGTGTGGCTCCTGACCTGGATCACTTCAGTTAACTCTAATTGGAAATAAGCATCTGCAAGATGGATATGGAAGTACAATGAAGGGAGGGAAAGGGAAATCGAGAGGGAGGTGAGGAATGTCTACTTTATGCCAAGTTGAGGGGCAGCAAAAAGAAAAAGGAAGGAAGGTAGCAAAGGGAGTTACAAAGGTCTTTGAGGGGTAGGGGAAAGGTGGACTGGGGTATTTTCACAAAATGAGTGGCAACATTAACCAATTCCATAGGAACCTTCCCCTGGATAGCATTCTACCAATTATTGCTCTCAATAAGAGAGAGGGAAAACCAGAACTGAAGAGCCCCATAAAAGGTAGAGAAAATGTAACCCTAAAATCATGGGCTTTGGCTTGTAAATCTCAGGGCCAGAATTTGGTTGCCTCACCCACAGAGTGAACTGTTGGCCAGAGAGACACATGAGGTCTCCAGAATAATGACAGCCACTTGCCAAAACAGTTGTCTACCTACCAGAGCTAAAGGTAAGTCCCTATTGCCAAAGATACCACAGCCTACAATTACAGGGCTATGAGTGACTGCTCTGAAACTGACAGGAAAACCAGTTCCCTCTTGCCTACCTGTCATAGCACTAGAAAGTGCTACTAGAGTGGCTGGAGAATAACAGTTACCAAAAAAGTGAATAAGCAGGTGATCCTGTCAGATACGAAATCAACCAGCCAGGCAAGAAGTACACATTGTGTAATAGTGGCATACAGCCTATGCAGGTGTCCAACTGCTCATGGATTGGACATGAAAACTGCTTAGTGGGGGAGAACTCATATCTGGTTCTGTGAACAAAGCCAGATTCCCTAGGACAGGAAACCAATAGACTCCAGAGAACCTCCACTGCTCCTTAGCTAAGAAGAGTAAGCATACACATTCAGTAAGTTTCTCTAATTGCTAGGTTTATCCCCTTTAATCCCAACTGCTCATACTTTTGGTTAGGGAATCTGCTCTATATTACAAATGGTTGAGAATACTTGGGAGAACCAGGATACATTAACACAGCAAGAATAGAGAACCAACTATTTGCCATGAGATGAGTCACCTCCACCTCATCTGCCTGGGCCCAGAAGTCATTGCATTGGTAGCAATGACATGAGTGCTGCTCCCACAACTAGTCTGAAAATCAGTTCCAGGAAGATGGTGATGGACACAGTGGTAACTCGAACTTCATCAAAACAGATCCAGAGGTTACAAAGAACTCAACAATAAATCAGATTTTCCTCATGCCCACCAAGGCTCAGGAAACACAGGGAAATAGGGGAGGGAAGTTGTAAGAGCCTCAGGGTGGAAGGGGAAAGCCTGAGGCACTGTTCCCCTTCTTTACATGCAGAAATTGACTGGGATCTCTTGGTTCCCACAATGAATACCAATAACTCCATGGAGCAAGACTGAAGAGGGGGAGACGCCATATAAGAGTACAATCTTTATATAAACCTTCCATAAAAATATTCCCTCCTAGAGAGAAATGGAAAGGTCATAATACTCAGGAAGTAAACACAACTTAGATGCTCAGAAATCCCATAAAGTAAAAGGATTCACAAAGTGCCTCCCCAAGGTTATAAATGCAAAAGTTTGCTGGGGAGAGAGGACATTGTAGTCAGTGGTGCTGTCTGCAGGTTGTTCAGGGAGCTCCAGGGATAGCGTAGATGTGTCCTCACCCAGGCTGGGATGGGCTTTTCAGTGATGCGGTTGCCTTTGAGGAACTCATACTCCAGAATGTTTTTTGTAAATATTTATTTATTTATTTATTTATTTATTTATTTGAGGAAGAAAGAGATGGAGATAGAGAATGGGCATGGCAGGGCCTCCAGCCACTGAAAATGAACTCCAGACACATGCGCCATCTTGTGTTGTGCCACCTTGTGTATCTGGCTTTACTTGGGTCATGGGGAATTGAACCTGGGTTCTTTGGCTTTGCAGGCAAGTGCCATGACCACGAAGACATCTCCCCATCCTCCACAATGCTTTAAGAAACTAAACTTGGGTGGAATCATTTGTTCAATCATTGGTGCCTTACCTGGGTCCATTGACCTCTGTTCACATCTTCACCGGAAAAGCTACACAACAGTTATGTAGTCAAGTAAATGCTTATTATGTAGGTTTATGCCAGTGTTTTAGAAGTTGCTCAGAGCTGAAATATTAGAAATAAGAGTTTCCTCCTTCCTGTATTAATCACATTGGAAGAAAGCTTTCTGGTTAACTATAATGATTTGATAGCAATTCTAGAAATTTGGTATGTTCATTTTGGGGTATTCACATAAGTACATTTAGACTTTTATTGAATATCATTTAAAGTAAGATACAAAAATTATGTAACTATTAAGCCAGTCTTTCAGGAAACAGCAAAACATTAAAATGAAATTAATGACCACAAATTTTATATCAATCAACTTTTGCATTAAAACCTGTAATATTCCAAGTCACATTTGTTTTTCAAGAATATTAATTCCTCTTTGGCAGATACTTTCTTTTTACTTAATTTTGAACATTTGAAGCACTGATGTAGGACATATTTCCAATGTTATTCTCTCTGTCTTTGTTCTTTCCTCCATTCTACCTCAGCCATTCATTTCCATAGGAATGCAACAGAGTTGCTGAGTTTATTATATGCATAACCATTGCAACTTTCAATGCATGCAAATATCTGCTCTCTAAACAAGCTCCTCCTCTTCTTTTTCATCTTGAGTACCCAAATTAATGGTATAAGTGATCTGAGAAACTTTGCTCCATTTAATAAGCAGTATTTTACTGTCCTTCAAACTCCTCTAGCTTTTCATATGCCAACCTTGAAGTCATGGTTTCTCATTTTAATTCCTTGTATGTCTCTCTGCTTTCCTTTACATAAAACTCCTTGCTTTACTTTATTCTGTTAGCAAACAAAAAACTTACTCAATTAACTTATATTCCTATGACAGGCTTATACTCATGTAACAATTGGTTGGGATAACTTGTCTTACTTTAAATGAAAGATATTGAACATTCTGTTGGAGAATTGTTGCATCCTACTGCAGTTTCACAGAAAATCATTCCTATATCTTACCATCTATTGATACAACACATTCCAACACCAACTATTCTGCTTGTTACCATATATGAATCCAGAGCAACTTTGCTACATGACACTCCTATATTTGTGAATGCCTTTCCATCTTCTATCCCCTTAACAATGTGATCATTCCAGCTACCCCACTACCCATCACCGTAACTTTCTTTGACTTTCCGATTTGCTACAGGCTTTCTTACTGGGTCAGCATACACACATTTTACTCTTGTCTGAAGTCACGTCTTTTCAAATTACCAGCTAATTACCAGCTACACTACTTTTTCCACTGCAGGAAAACCCATCAAAATGTTTGTCCTTGCTTATTTTCTCCAACCCCTTTTGTGTTTTCTCTTAAAACCACTCCATCCAGGTTACCCCAAACATGTCACTGATACCATACTCTTCTAGTGCATTCAGGATCCCATTAACAGATCTGCTGGTCTGAGTATCCATTTTGTTTACCTATCAGCAGCATGTAACAAAATCTATCACTCTCTTGTCTTTCATCTTTTGGTACAGAATAACAATTGTTGGTTTTCCTCCCATCCCATGAGACTCCTCTCAATCTTTGCCATTTTCTACCGTTTGTTGTCCTTTGCAGAGTTCCGAGCAGCTCCTCCTTTCTTGCATTCATACACATCTCAGTAGATCTCACAGCAGGCCCCATCACTTTGCGTACCATCTTTCACTGCACATTTCCTATTCATGTTCCTTCTATTATGTTAGAAATATTCACTTCATTTTGTTATTTATCAAGAACTGAAATAGAATTGAAAATATTTTGTTTATTAATTTGCAGGGAGGAGAGAGCGAATGGGAACACCAGGACCTCTTGCCCCTGCAATCATGCATCTGGCTTTATGTGAGTCCTGGAAAACTGAACCCAGCTTGCCAGGCTTACAGTAATCTTTAACCACTGAGCCATCATCTCTCCAGCCACCAAAATATAATTTTTAACCTTAATACTTAAGCTAATAAAATAATTTAATCTACACCACTGTCCTCCTCCAAAACACAAGTATTTTGGAGTACTTTAGCACCTTTCCAGAGTTATACTGTTTATCAATATCATTATTTAAAGATTTGAGGATTAAAATTCAAGTTACATACTATTATATGTATATATACATATATTTCAAATGGCATTTTTATCAAATGATATTTGCCTTGATGCTTCCAACTTTAATTTACTCATACTGTTTGCTTTCTACATAAAGTTCATGTCATGGGAATTATTTAAATGAAAGATTAGTGATAATAATTTTCTCATTTTTGTGTTTTTGCCTAGAAGAACATTTTATGTATTTATTTAACTATGCTGTTATGAAAAACATGATTTTATCAGAAAGAGTGATGTTTATTTCAGTCCCACAAGATGTCATATTCTTTGTGGACACTATGTATATGGAAGTGAGAAGAATAAATCTTAACCCCTCCTTTAATCAGACTCAAAATGACATTAAATTTTCTATTTTGACTTATTAGTCTTATTGTAAAACATAATCTTTCTCTGCTTTGATTATTCATTTTCATTTTTATTCCTAATTGTTTTCTTTAAACTATGGTTTTTACATGAAAAATGTTTTGTATTCTGATTTCACATGAAAAACTAATTACTAGTCCATAAAAATCTGGTGTTACATATCTATTTACCTGATATAAATTAACTCTTCCAAAATATATTTGTCAAGAAATTATAGATGTATGCTATTCTAATTATTTGTGACCTCACATATCTTTTATATGAATGCTATGCAATAGATCCATCTATAAAATTGTTAAAATTTTGTTAAATAAATTTCTTAACAAATACTATACATGGTGCAAATTTTTCTAAAGACAGGAACTATCTCAAGTAATATGCCTGTTTATTCTATATATAATTCATATATATCTTTGGATAGCTTGAAATAGATTCTAGCTAACTCACAAACTGAAAATGGAAATGTTGGAAAAAGACAGAATGAGCCATTCATACATAATACTAATAATGAACTATTGCAAAGTTTATATACACATTTTGCATAATTATTTCCATTATAAATGCAATCTGGATTCAATACTGAGGCTGCAAAAGATCCAGTATGTCTATTTTACAGGTGCACAAGTTAAGAACATTATTATCAATTTCTAAACATAGCAAAGGGGGGAAATTCTACTGATTTACATTCTAGCTAACTGCAGTATTTTGTCTCCCATCCTGAACAACTCAGTTATTTTCTTAAAATAATTTTTACTGGAACATCTTTGGCCATATTCCCATCCGGTCCCCACTCCCCAGATCCCATTCCACAGAGGTCTCTCTTCAATTAGGGCATTGGTAATCGCTAGTCAGTCTGTCTGGCATTTGAGGCCTTCTGTACAAAGCAGATTCTGTAACCAAGAGTGAGAGCAGCATGATTCAAAGGGGAAAAACATGGAGATTTAGAAAGCTTTTTGGTGGGCATAAACTGTTCTTTTAGCCAAAGAAAAATAGAAACTTCCTTCCAGAGCCATCTTTAGTTCTTGTATATCTAATTTTGTCCAATTTTTGACAAGTTACATTCTATACATGTTAGATAATTAGTAAAATTATAAATTGTTTACTACATTTATGCCAATGATTGTACAAGAGTTAAAATATTTTGAGTACCTTTCTGAAACTGATTTCTTTTTTGTTTTGGTTTTTCGGGGTAAGGTTTCACTCTAGTCTAGGCTGACCTGGAATTCACTATGCAGTCTCAGGGTGGCAATGAACTCATGGCGATCCTCCTACCTCCGCTTCCCACGTGATAGGATTAAAGGCATGTGCCCCCACACTCGGCTTGAAACTGATTTTGATCTTAAGGGAAAGAACTTGTGTGTCAAAACTGAAGTATAATTCACTTTATTTTATGAGCATATCAGGAAAACTGTGTATGAATATGAAATATCTATCTATCTGTCATCTATCTATCTATCTATCTATCTATCTATCTATCTATCTATAATCTACCTGTCATCATTTATCTATCTGTCATCTATATATGTAAATATATATTTATATATAATCTATCTATATATCTACCTCTTTTTCTGTCACTTACAATGTATCTCCTATCTATCTATCATCTATTTTCTATTCATATTTCTAGTTGATCCTTGGTTTAATTATAAGCATGATCAGAATTATCAAATAAGAGCCGGGCGTGGTGGTGCACGCCTTTAATCCCAGCACTCGGGAGGCAGAGGTAGGAAGATTGCCATGAGTTCAAGGCCACCCTGAGACTACAGAGTTAATTCCAGGTCAGCCTGGATCAGAGTGAGACCCTACCTCGAAAAACCAAAAACAAACAAACAAAAAATTATCAAATAATCATACATGTAATGTTTTTTTCTGCATGAGATACACTTGATGAGAAGATAAGTTTATCCAACTTGTTTAAGGCAAAATAAAACAATGATAGTGAATTTTTTTCATTATATATATATAATACATATAATATGTATTTATATAATAAGTATATTTATATAAATTGTGATGTCATATTAAAAATATTTAACAACATGCTTTGAAATTGGTTTTGGTTTTTTTTTTTTTTTTTGGTTTTCCGAGTTAGGGTCTCACTCTAGCTCAGGCTGACCTCAGGGTGGCCTCGAACTCATGGTGATCCTCCTACCTCTGTCTTCTGAGTGCTGGAATTAAAGGCACATGCCACCACACCTGGCAGAGATTGTTTTTAATAGACAAATTTATTGGTGATTTAAGAAATATCTTATTGGTATTCTTCATATACAATAGAAATATAACTGAAGTTGTAACTGTAACTCAATTCAAAGCAACATCTGAAATATCATTTTGGTGACTCCAGACAATGTATCAAAATATCAACTTGAACCTCAAAAACTTCTAATTCAAAGAGAGAGAGAGAGAGATGGAAAGGAAAGGAAGGAAAGAGGGAGAGAGAATGGCAAATGGAGGTTTTATTACGTTCCTATGAAATTTGAATAAGGTGTGCTACATATGGCCAGAAGGAAATAATTAGACGTCTTACTTATCATTCATGTAACAAAAAACCCAACATTATAATATAAACATATCTCAAATTAAGTCCACCCAGCAGGTATTTTATTGGTCCTATTGAAACTTGTAAAGGTCTTAAGGACGCAAATTATCAATGGGCACTATTTGTTGATTGTTTTTAATTGTCTAGAAACAAAGGAAAACATTTGAGTGAAGACACTTAGTGGGTATTAGAGATGTTTTGATAATAATATTCAACCTAATTTATAAAATAAGTTGCTGATTTCTTTCTGTTGCATTGAAGTCAGTAGCACAATGTTCTTTGATCTTTTACATATTTTATTTTGTTTCTGTGATAATAGTTCTCTATCATATGCTATTTTATGCTCCTTAGTTGATATTTTCCTTTTTGCCTCTTTCTCAGATTCATTGAATTTGTTAAGCAGAAAATAGGATGTACCCACATGATCAGAGAAACACATGAGGGCTAGAGAGTAAAGAAAAACTCCTCCATTCTATTTATAATTGTCGTATGCCTTGTATTGGTCCTGGGACTCAGGAGTCTGTAGAATGTCCAAATACTCTTCTTAAAGTACAACTCACCAGAAAACAGAAAATAACACCTATTGAGACTCTTGGCTTTCAAGATGACATACATTTCATTGTGCTGCTTCCACTCTATCACTGAATCACACATAAACTTTACATGAGGTTCAGCAGGAGAATACTGGAAGGCAAATGCTAGGGTGCCAATTGTTGGGAACCCCAGAAGATCCAGTAATATCTGTGGCAATGCTGACTTATTATTAAAATGTTTAAATATTACACTTGTATGACTATGTCAGTTATATTAAAATAAATGGAAACCTGGGCTGGAGAAATGGATTAGTGGTTAAGCACTTGCCTATAAAGCCTAAAGACCTTGGTTCGAGGCTCGATTCCCCAGGACCCACGTTAGCCAGATGCACAAGGGGGTGCATGCATCTGGAGTTTGTTTGCAGTGGCTGGAGGCCCCTGGCATGACCATTCTCTCTCTTTATCTGCCTCTTTCTCTCTCTGTCTGTTACTCTCAAATAAATAAATGAAAGAAATAAAAAAAATTGGAAAACTAAAAGAAAATGGTTGAGTGCAAATTAAAAAAAGAAATTGAATCCTTTCCATACTATTAGCAAGAATGTGAAATGACCCAACTTCCAAGCCAGATAAGGTGGTGGAAGAGACACCCCATCTCTATGGGTGCATGGTACATGACTGGTACAAGCAGGGGCGCCACACAGGAGTGGGTGGCTGCAGCAGTGTGAATGAACACAGATCCCTGTGGACAGAGGGAGGAGAACGAAATGGCAGCCAGTTGTCAATGAGAACAGTTTTTATGGCGAGAACTCATGAACTTGTACAAGACAATTTATACTGGTAGTTGAACTGTGTTCTGAGCCTTTACTTTATGGATGGCCTAGTGGGAAACCAAGAACTGCCAAGTACCTGGCTGGCCACTGTGGAGACAACATATGTGGATGGAGACACATAACAGAGTCCTACAGGAGTCTGAGCCCCTGGTGGCTCTCCACATGGCAGCCCAGGGCCCATTGAGCCCTCTGGAAACCAGGAGACAAAAGGATGTTCTTACAAAGTATAGGTCTAAGCTGGGTATGGTGGTACTTGCCTTTAATCCCAGCATTTGGTAGGCAGAGTGAGTTTGTGAGCTTGAGGCCACCCTGAGAGTACATAATGAATTCCAGGTCAGCCTGGGCTACAGCAAGGCCCCACCTTGGAAAATAAAACAGTAAAGTACAGGTCATTAACTGCTGTCAGGTGCCACTCAAAGCTGCTCAGTGGGTTCATGTAGAGGTCATCACAGTGGAGCCAACATGGGTGGTAAATAGCTAAAGCAGCTTGCATTTTGCTGAAATAGTCTCATAAGCTGCATGCTGTCTAGTAAGTGAGGCCTTTTCTCAGTTAGGAAGTAGAGAGATGGATGCTGTGATGGAACAGGTCCATTAGTCAACGTGCCCTGTGGCAGAATGGCAGATAAACTATAAAGGGCCTAAACCTACCAGTGATGGATACAAATATGTGCTTACCTGTGTGGACCCTGCCACAGGACTCATACAAGCCTTATCCTGCAAAGGAGCCACAGGTGGGGCCACCATCGGGGTGAAGTAGGAGGCTCTCTGCTAGTCTGTGGCTTCTGTGTGTCCATAGAGTGAGTTTCAGGGCAGCCTGGGCTAGAGTGACACACCATACAGACACACAAAAAGGCAAATAAATTGTGAAGACAAATCAACACTAATAACATATACAAATTAACATGAATATCCAGGGCCCCCAGAAATGGAGCAGGAGGTGAATAGCCAGAAGAAGGGTGTCTATCCTGTATTGTCTCCTCCCTCAGGTGGCCCAGAGAAAAGATTCCCCCAAAGACCCATGTCTCTGTGGGGGAAGGCCTTTTACTCCAGAGAAGACCAACATTGGATTGAAATAGTGGCCAGGGGCTGCATCTGTAACATCAGTGGAAAAAACATCTGACTCAAAGTGTCCTCTCTCGTTTGAGTTATTCTATATCACTAAACCACCCTTAATATAATAAATGTAAAGCCAAATGTACAAAGCAATCCATGTGCCTGGAGTTTGTTTGCATTGGCAAGAGGCCCTAGTGCACACACATACTCTCCTTCTCTTTCTGTCTAATAAATATAATGAAAAGATTAAACAAAATAATGTGAAAAAGGAATGTGAAATGGTGCAGCCATCATGGCAGACAGAATGGAGTTCTACATCTGAAAGAAGTGAAATTGGGACCTCAAACAATGTGCACTTTTATGTTAAATATAGCACTATTTACAATTGTAATGAAATGGGAATAACTAAAATATTCATCTATACAAGAATGAATAAAGAATGTAAATACATATATGAGATACAAAAGTAATGAAGTTATTTGGCATTAAAAAGAAACCCTTACCATTTTCAGAAACAGTAATGAACTGAACCTTGAGGTTCATTATGCTGAGTTTCATAAGTCAGAGAAGACCAAATTCAACATTATTCCAACTATAGGAAATATCTACAGCTGTCAAACTAATCAGAGGAGAGAATAGTGGTTGTTAGGGACTGAGGGAAGAGTGAAACAGGCAGATATTGCTCAGTACATCTAAAATTTCAATTGTACAAGATGAGATCTTAAAAGAGGGCTGAGGCTACATCCCAGTGGTAGAACTCTTGCCTAGCATTTTCAAGGCCTAGCTTCAGTCCTCACTAGCTCATAACCTCCCCCCACCAAAAACAAAAACAAAAACAAAAAAATTGTTAACATGGTAAATGTTTCTAACATGCATAATCTAAAACCAAACAATTCCACAAGGAGACTCCACAAGGTTACTCTTGGATCTGATGGGACTGTTTCCATAGATTGATTAAGTGAGAGTTTTATAGGAATGTACATATCTCCAAATTCACCAAGTAACATACATGATACATGTGCAGCTTTGTTCATTTTAACTACTTAAAGCTTTCTGAGATAAGTAATAAGAAATGACCTTTTATTTCTGAATGTGTATGTGTATGCCTATGTGTGTCCATGTGTGTGGAAGCCAGAGGTTGGCATCAGCTACCTTATTTAATCTTTGTCCATCTCACTTTTGAGTCAGTGTTTCTCACTAAACCCAGGGTACACCAACTGGGATATCCAATCTATCCAGGAGACCTTGGAGAACCTGTCTCCTATCTGCCCAGCTCTGGAGTTACAGACACACACTGCCATGCCTGACATTTTATGTTGGTGCCTCCAATCTGCAGTCAAGTTATCACAATTGTGTGCCACTTTACCCACTGAGATTCCCTTCATCCCTATTTTCAGATTTTTAGTGTGTGTGTGTGTGTGTGTGTGTGTGTGTGTGTGTATGTCTGGGTGCATGTGTGTGGGTAGGGTGCTTCTTCACATGTGTGTGCTTACATATAGAGGTCAGTAAACAACCTTGAGTATCAGTCTAATAGGTCTAGGAATTCTAGGGTCCACTTCACCAGTTAGGCTCCACTTGCTAGCTAGCAAGCCTTAGGGATCTTCCCATCTCTGTCTCCCCAGTCCTGGGATTATGGGCAAGCACCACCCACATGGTTCTGGGGATGTTTCAGGTCCCATGCTTGCAAGGCAAATGCTTTCTCAACTGAGTTATCTGCCCACTCCTGAGGAAAATGTACTTTTTAATGGAACTCTGATAAAACACAAGAGATAGATTAGGAAAGAGTAACACACCCTGGGCCCCGTGATGCCAGCCTGCCATCACCCCAACGCAGGAGACTGACACAGGAAGATATCCCAAGTTCAAAGTCCTCCTGTTCTTCAGAATGATTTCAAGTCTAGCCTGGAGAGCTTACAAAAACATTTATTAAAACTAAAAAAAAAAATCATACTAAAAAAGAGTTGTGGGGTATAGCTCAGTGGCAGTGTGTCTTGCCTAGCATGCAAGAGGCCCAGGTTTAATCCCTAGTACACGTTCCAAACAAATGGAATAAAAGTCTTCATAACAAAGTAGCAAATCAATGAGCAGGGTCACTAAACAAATGGTTAAATATTAGAAACTGCCACTCATTCATGAGTCATTTTAATTTATTTTTGCTTTCTTTTATTTGTTTTAAATATTTTTTTTAATTTTTTTATTTTTATTTATTTATTTGAGAGCGGCAGAGAGAAAGACAGATAAAGGGAGAGAGAGAGAATGGGCGCGCCCGGGCTTCCAGCCTCTGCAAAGGAACTCCAGATGCATGGGCCCCCTTGTGCATCTGGCTAAAGTGGGACCTGGGGAACCGAGCCTCGAGCAGGGGTCCTTAGGCTTCACAGGCAAGCGCTTAACCGCTAAGCCATTTCTCCAGCCCGCTTTCTTTTATTTTTATTAAGTAGTTTTGTTTTCAGTAATTACAGTCAGTTTGGTACCATTATTAGGCTCATCTGTGACCTACCCCCTCCCCTTGGCCCCTCCTTGTTGAGGTATATGGATCATGCATTGTGGAGTTAGCCCACAGTTATGGGTAAGATAAACCTCTCTGCATATCATGACCCAACATGTGGCTCTGATATTCTTTCCGCCCCCTCTTCTGCAAAATTTCCCTGAGCCACGTTGGGTTCATTTTTGGTCTGCTTCAGTGCTGAGGTGTTGGGGGCCTCTGAGGCTCTGGCTCTCTGATTTGGTAGGAGTTGATTTTTTTCTGTGTTAGTCTCCTTCCCCCTTGTGCTGGTATCCGGTTCATCAGGAAAACAGCAGCCTTGCTTGTTTTGCCAATTTTTCTTAGTTTCAGCCGGGGCCCTTCTGAGGTATGAAGAGGTGGCTCTCTCCTTAGGAACTACATCTATCTGAAAAAGAGAAGCAGATTCTCCAACCGAGACTAGGTTAGCACCAGGTCAAATGAGATAACCCTTACTTTTTTATAGAGAATTAAATAGGTGTAGACCCTCTTGTAGCCCATGATTGATGGTAGCTTGATATTAGACAGTGGGCTTATGTTTGGCTATGGTTCTGACTTGTTTCCCAGCTCCAGCTAAGGGTCCCACACCACTCAGGGAGTTAGTTAGCCAAATCAAGAACAGTTGGTTCTCCATCATGGCTGTGTGCCACTATTGCACTTGTGTGGGCATCACACCAGGTTATTTGTTGCTAAGTAGGTTGGACCACCAGTTGCTTGGTGGATAATTTATTAGTACATGGCAATAAAAGATTTTAAATTATTGGTGGCAGAGCTTTCAAATATCAACAATGTTTTGTGTCTTTCTCATGCTACTGAGTTCTTTTTGTTATACTTCCTGTTGTGAGCTATGATGTAGTATGGTACAAATAGTTCAAATTTTGTGCTTTTCATTTTCTTTTTGCTTATATTTATTTATTTATTTATTTATTTATTTATTTGAGAGTGACACAGAGAGAGAGAAAGAGGCAGAGAGAAAGAATGGACATGCCAGGGCTTCCAGCCACTGCAAACGAACTCTAAACATGTTCACCCCCTGTGCGTCTGGCTAATGTGGGTCCTGGGGAATAGAGCCTTGAACCAGGGTCCTTAGGCTTCAGAGGCAAGCGCTTAAGTGCTCAGCCATCTCTCCAGCCCTCAAGTTTTGTGCTTTTTAATTAAACCATGAATATTCAAATGTTAACCAAATGATACCAGTAAAACATGAATAACATATAATGTTGTATCCCTTGATTTTCTTAAGGTCTTTGAACCTCAGTTTCCCCCTACATCAAGGAGATAGAAACGGTCCTGAATCAAGAGCTGGTGTAATGTGTAAATTAGATAGAGAGCAATGTTAAATGCCAACAGCTGACAATCTGCAGTAAATACTTGTATTAATATTCAGAATATTAAATACCAGTTTCTGAATTTGTAAAACTATATTTATTTTACAGTATAAAAATGATAGTTTACTGTTACTTTAAGCTGTCATCTTTGTGTAAGTGAAATGGAGAATTGGTCAGGTATTTGGTTTGGTGAAAGGGAAAGTGCATATTAATTAAAACTAATAGCATACATAAAAATATGGATGTCTTATTTTCAATATCAGAACAAGTACAAAAATTGAAAACCAAAACATTTTTCCCAACTGACAGAAGTTTGCAGAACAAAAAATAGCTTAGTAGTCAGTTTGTCAGTTTGGAGATGGCACAAAGAATTATAGCATTTGTTTCACTCCACTGTCCTGACTTGATAGAATAAGCTATTTGGGGATGAGTTTGGATTCAAAATACACTGTGAAAATTTCCCATGAAGATTAGTACCTGTAAAAAGGCCTTCCTGACGATCAGAATTTGGGGTTTAATGACTATCTGCTCAACTCTCAGCTTTTTCTTGCTGTGAAGGCAACAGTGACCACAAAAGAAGTGTGCACCAAGTCTTCATCTGCTTTCTTCAAATTGTGGACGGATGTCCCCCTTTTCAGTCTTACTTCCTGAAATGAACTTGGCTCATTGATTATAAATCAGTCTTTGCTTTTTCTAATAACTGTTAGTGAATGTGACTTACAAGTGCCAAATAGTGTATGTAATATCAAGAGAATCAATAATGAACCTAACACTATATGCATAATAATGAAATACCAATAATCTTTTAAGAAGAACATGGTTAGTAATATAAATTAAAGTCCTATAATTAAAGATGGTCTTTTAGTCATAGCCATGTATAATTTGAATATTCTCAAAAGTTGCATGTGGCCTGTAGAAAACATTAACATATTTATTAACAATAAGCAACAAATCAGTAGTACACTGTTTCTGAAAAACCTGCTTTGCCTAGATAATAAGGGAAAGACTTCTATTCAGTCGCCTTTCCTACTTTTTCACCATTCCTATATTTAGACTAGAGCTCACAGATTTAAATGCCAATGGAGACTGTAGTGTAGTATGCACGAGAAAAAAATGGCCCACAACAGATAAATATGCATGTGAAAGTTGTTCTTGACATCTCTGCAATTTTATTGTGGCTTATAACAACCTGACACAGAGTATATCTTGGCTTAAACTACTTTGCACAACTTGATGTAAAATAGATTTTGATTTTGTCCAATGGATAGCATGTAGCATCTTTGTTTTCCATCTCCAGTAATGTTTGTACATCCTGTACACGACTCTACAGGTATTCTATATAACCAAACTGATTGAACCATTTCCTTGTTCAAACTATCTTTTGTATTGCTTCTGTTACTTGATGCCAATAGTTCACTTTCCAATATATCTTCAACCTCTTCAGCCAGCACCATTCTGTCTCAGCATAAACTTCAGTGCCTTGAACATCTATTCACTGACACCTTTTATTCAACAGATGTACGTGGTATATAAATCATTTCTTTAAGATCAGCCAGTTTTTGCAAAAAAAATCTGTTTCTATATATACCCATGCTCCTTCTCATATTATATTGCAATATGCTACCTGAATGTTTCTGCTAATTGACTTTCAAGGCAGAGAAATCATACTTATCTCTAGCAGAGAAGAGGTATACAATTATGCATGCATGTCTTTGTGTGCATGGGTATGTATTTGTATAAATATATGAGGGACTGGGAAGATAGCTAAGTGGTTAAAATCACTTGTTTGCAAAGCCTTCTGGCCTGCATTTGTTTCACCAGCACCACATAAAGTCAGGTGCACAGAATGGTGCATGTGTCTGGAGTTCATCTGCAGAGGCAAAAGGCCTTGACCATGCTCTCCTTCCCCTTCTCTCTCTCTAATAAATAAAATGCATGCACAAATCTAATGGGGGGGTACAATTAAAGTTAAAATATACACATTTTAAAGCATGAAAAAGGCTTGCTACAATTTTTCAGGTGAAAATTTCTTTCAACAAATGGGAGATACACAAACTTTACGAGGTTTCTTAGGCAGTTCTGTTTTCATGGAAACGGACTGTGCTATACAGTCCATATTTTTACCCATTTTTTAACATCATTGACCTAAGTGCCTTTGTATCTCTGCTTCTGTTATAATCATAAGAGTATGCTGCTTTTCAATTTTACCTGTTTTTCATTCAAGCAACAGAGTAACTGTCCTTGAAATTTGAATGCTTGGAATTAACTGGGACTGTGTAGCTGTCTGCAGTTGAGATAGCAGCCTTGTCAATGACATCTTGCATTTGGAGCTAATTATACTTCCTGAGGAGGGGGGGATGAAAGGAGCTGGCTAAACTGGTGTCGGCTTGCGCAGGTTTCAGTAGTGTGGACAAGAGTGACTCATTTTCTGCTTGTTTGTTTGTTTTAATTTTTGTTTATGTTTTCTTATTTATTTGAAAGTGACAGGCAGAGAAAGAGGTCGATAGAGAGAGAGAGAGAGAGAATGGGCACGTCAGGGCCTCCAGCCACTGCAAACAAACTCCAGATGTATGTGCATCTGGCTAACGTGGGTCCTGGGGAATCAAGGCTCCAATTAGGGTTCTTAAACTTCACAGGCAAATGCTTTACCACTAAGCCAACTCTCCAGCTCCAGAGTGACTCATTTTAAAATTCAAGTTGTGATATTCTGGAAAATAAATTATTACTTACGTTTCCATAAATTCTCTGTTTTTCTTTTTTTAAATTTATTTCTTTTCTTTTTTGAGATAGAGTCTCACTCTAGCTCAGGCTGACCTGCAATTCACTATGGAGTCTCAGGGTGGCCTCAAACTCACAGTGATCCTCCTACCTCTGCCTCCCAATTGCTGGGATTAAAGCTGTGTGCCACCACACCCAGCTTTTTTTTTCTTTGCAGGACTTAAAATATGGTTAAAGCTTGTATTTGTGGTGATTCTGTTTATTATTGTAGCAGACATTTTATTAGGCTTGTATTCAAAGTGATGCTAAGAATTAATGGAGAATGATGAAGTTATTATCTTTTATCAATACAAACAATAAAGAAAAAGTAGAGCAAAGCTTGGTTTACACATATTGATATTTTCTCTGATTTCTTAAGATATTATTTCAAATTTTTGTTAGCCATATGTTTATTAAGACATTTATTTATTTATTTTTTAATGACAGAGCAAGAGAAGGCAAACAGAAAAGCTTCCTTCCACTTCAAACAAACTCCAGAGACATGCACCATTTTGTGCATCTAGCTGTATGTGTGTATTGGGGTAATGAGTCCAGCTTTCAGTTTTGCTAGCAAGTGTCTTAACACTGGCCATCTCTCTAGCCCAAGACATGTGTTATTATTTTTTTTACTTGATTATTCATTTAGCATTTTAATGTCCTACTCTCTTTCTCTGGTGTAGCACAAAGTTCTAAAACATTTCTGTATTTTCTGTATTCACCAGAGAGCTCAGGTTAGAAATTCAGAATTTAGGGTTAGATCAAGTTTGAATTTCCAGCCTGCAAGTTATTATGTCTACCTTCTTTAAGATAATCCTCCTTCCTAAGGTATAGAGCATATGTGAATCATGAAAATGCCTGTTCCATAGAGTTGGAAAAATTAATAAGACAATGTACTTTAAACAGACCACGTTTTTTGGAACACAATAAAGATTGTGACTATAATATTTCCTCAGTATCCAGTTAAAGGATAATCTAGCTGTGCCTGCGTGGTTTCACACTAACAAATACTTCTTGTGATTGGACCCATGCCTCATTTACTTAGAAGACTTAGTTCTAAGAAGTATGTAGAACATTACTCTAGTCAATGGGGGTATAAAGTGCACAGGCAAAATCCCAAGTTTTACACCTGTTTGGGAAAAAAAAAAAAACAAAAAAACAAACCAGTGAGTTATGTTGTATTTTAAGAGATAAGTATAGCTGGGAGTGGTGGCATACACTTTTAATCCCAGCACTTGGTAGACAGAGTAGGAGAATTTCTGTGAGTTCAACACTCACATGGTGAATTCCAGGTCAGCCTGGAATAGAGTGAAACCCTACCTTGAAAGAGAAAGAGAGAGAGAGCGAGAGAGAGAGAGAGAGAGAAGAAGGAGGGAGGGAGGGAGGGAGAGAGAGAGAAGTACTATGGAGAAATAAACTGGAAGTGAAGCATAGAGAATAGTGGTGTTTAAGTAGAGTGACTACGGAAAAGATCGTACTAAGCAGATGACATTTTTTTCACTACTATAAAAAATATATGAGAGAGAGAGAGAAAATGAGTGTGCCAGGGCTTTAGCTGCTGCAAATGAACTCTAGACATGAGCAGCCCCTGGAGATTCGAACATGAGTTCTTAGACTTCACAGGCAAGCACCTTAGCTGTTAAGCCATCTCTCTAGCCTGATGACATTTTGATAAGACAAAAAGAGGTTAGAAAAATAAAAGTGTCACTGTCTTAGGAAAAGGCTTTTCAGGTACAAGGAAAATGGTAAGCGTATTATCCTGAATAAGGCCAAAGGTTTCTAGCATTAGTCAGTGGCTACAGAACACTTCAGCAATGATGTTTTTTTATTTCTACAAGTCAGTGGAGGATGCGATTCTTTTGAAACGCATACCCTTTTCAATTTTGGATTGCTGTATATTTCTGTTCATAGTTACAACAAGGCAAAAGTGAATTAAGAAGCACCCACGTAGAAAACCTGAAGCCTATTCATAACCCCTGTCCTGGGAGAGTGAAAATGGCTATACCTCTGCTGATTGAAGTCCTCACTCCTGTTATAACTGTGAACTCTTCCTCTGGGCTTATCTCTTGACACAGGAAATCCAAAGCCATGGAAGCAGCTGCAACTTAGAACTCAGTAGGACACTTGTGGTATCTCCTGTCAAGAAGGTTCCTCTTGTGGCCATTGGAAGTACAGTACTAATGACTCCATGTTGTTGGGCAAGGAACACGATGTCCTCTAGTGGGCCTTTGGAGGGGATGGTAAGTGGAGCTTTTTCTGCTTTCATCTGTCAATATTTACTATTGTGGATATAGCAATATAACTTGCTCTCTGATTTAATGAATATCTAGAAGATAATGCATTGTTTTCTTATAATGCTTCCTCCAGATTAATCTTTAGAAGACAGATATTGTAAGAGGTTCTCTGACTCTAAAAAGTATGGTTCAGGTTTTGATCAGAAAATGGTCTCGACTTGAGCTTACCCTCATGCTATGAAATGAGCTCCCTAGCTACATGTGGAAGTCTATTTTATGAATTAGGCATTCTATACTCTGCACTATTGCTGGAGAGGCACTCTGCAGGGAATAAAAGGAAATTCACCCAATCTAAGTCAATGTTTTATGGTTATTTGCCACATTAAAGAGGGCTGACATAATTAGTTTGTCACCCACTTTGTGGCTAAATTTCTATATCTGGAGTTATGTGTTGTTCTCTGTTGAAAATTTGGACAAGCAGAAGTATAAACTGATGGATTTGCGCTGGGATATAGAATATGTAGTTTTAGTGTTCATATGTGTTCTTCATGTAAATTGCTGTGGCCACTATAGTCCAGCATCTGCTTGATCACAAAGGTGCTACTTGTATCTTGTGACTAACCGCTACTAGATATGTGTTGGGTGACTGTGAGTTGGCAGATCAGAGAGAATACAACTCATAATGAGTAGTTTGGACATATGTCCACTGAAGTTTCCACTGGGGCAGAGTTTCCTAAGCCTTTTGGAACCCAGAAGATTTCATCATTAGTCCCAAATACTGTACATGAAGCTATAGGATTTGGAGTTTTTCTTGCTGAGTTTCAGTCTTGCTTTGGTCTAATCTTTCCTTGTTATGCCCCAGTTATCCCCTATTGGAGTGGGAATATTTACTTTATCAAATTGTATGTTGGAAGTATATAACTTTTATGATATTACAGGGCCTCATAGTTAAGAGATTGCCCGAGGACTGGGAAATAGACTCAGTGCACAAAGATCTTAATGTACAAGCATGAATACCTTAGTCTGGATCTCCAGACCCCACATACAAGCTAGAAGCTATAGCAAGCTTCCATAATCCCAGCATACCTATGATAAGATTGAGGCAGAGACAGGAGAATTACTCTGAAGCTTGTGGATCAGATAGCCTGGTGAATAGAGTAGTGAATGATAGAGTCTGCTTCAAATGAGGTGGAAGGCAAGGATTGCCCAGGAAATTTGTTCTCTGGTCTCAACACACAGATACAGTGGCACATGGTCCACTCACATTCATACACACACACACACACACACACACACACACACACACACACACACACACACAAAGTAAAAGATGACTCAAGTTTCAGAACTGATTCTATACTTAATACTTTTAAACAATGTGTTGGAACTATTTAAGGCTCTAGGGCCTTTTACAGTTAATACTGACTGCTACTTGATTCAGTCTAGAATCAATTAAGAACCAAGCCTTTGGCATTGTTATAAGGGAGTTTCTAGGTTTGGTTGAGATGAAAAGACTCATTCTTAATGTGGATGAGCCTAGGATATAGGACTAAATAGAAAGGAGAAAGCTACTGGAGCCTGGTCATTCATTGCCTTGTGTTTTCTGGCTGTAGACTGAATGTGACCATCGTTTCATACCATTGCTGCTAGGCCTTCTTTGCCAAGACAGACTGCATCCCCTAGAGCTGTAATCTGAAATAATCACACCCTTAAATTTCTATCAGGTATTTTGTCACAGCAACAAGGATGCAACTAACACACCCTATTTTGCTTACAAGTTAATTTAAGCAGAAGAAAGTGTTAAGATAGAAATACCTTTCATACAGAAATGAAGAAGTTGGAGAAATGTAGGATATACCATCCTGATTCCAATTAAAAAAAATTGAGGGCAAACAAGTTTAAAATCCAACCTAATAAATTCCAGTAATCTTATCAAGATATCCCAGAGCCAAAGATATTAGCAGAAAAGCCTCCTGTCTTTGGAGAGTAAACCTATTTCAAGATCCCTGTGTGCTCAATCACTGGCAAGTGTTGCTGATAGGTATTAGCATTGCTAATATGTGATTACTGGGAATTAAAACCAGGCCAACAGACTTTATAAGCAAGCACCTTTGACCACCAAGCAATCTCGTTACCTAATAAACCTTGGTGAAAATAAAAGTGTTAGCCAGGCGTGGTGGCTCACACCTTTAATCCCGGCACTCAGGAGGCAGAGGTAGGAGGATTACCATGAGTTCGAGGCCACCCTGAGACTACATAGTGAATTCCAGGTCAGCCTGCACTAGAGTGAAACCCTACCTTGAAAAACAAAACAAAACAAAAAAAATTGTGTTGGACTCAAGACTACAATAATGGATTCCTTTGGGCAGTTAAGGTCCTTGGGGTTAGGAAGATCTATAAGATATATTCTCATGCCTGCCATAGTAAACACAGAAAAGTAATTCCTTAGTTTAGGGTATGGTTTGGAGTGGTTTGGAAATTCAAATAACTATGCTAACAAAGCAAGTGACAGAACAAAGCAGGTAACCTGGACACTGGGAAGCTTCAATCTTTTTTTTTTTTTTTTTTTTTTTTTTGTGCCTTCTAGTGCTTGTAGTGCAATCCACAATACAGAGCACTAAAATGTCCAGAGAAGACAAATTATACTTCTGGGTATTGTGCCAATATCATGGCCATTCCAAAGGATGGTTCCAATATATTTTTTTTAATTTTTTATTTGAGAGCAACAGACACAGAGAGAAAGACAGATAGAGGGAGAGAGAGAGAATGGGCACGCCAGGGCTTCCAGCCTCTGCAAATGAACTCCAGACGCGTGCGCCCCCTTGTGCATCTGGATAACATGGGACCTGGGGAACTGAGCCTCGAACCGGGGTCCTTAGGCTTCACAGGCAAGCGCTTAACCGCTAAGCCATCTCTCCAGCCCCCAATATATTTTTATATACTTGCCTATATCATTCCCAGATCTATTGTTACCATGGCATTTCCATAATCCTGACTATGTCATTTCACCACTCCCTCTCTTTAAAATATTTTTCATTTATGAGAGAGAGAGAGAGAGAGAGAGAGAGAGACAGAGAGAGAGAGAGAGAGACAGAGAGAGAGGAGAATAAGTGTTCTAGGACCTCCTGCCACTGCATGTGAAATGCATACGCATGTGCCACTTGTGCATACAGCTTTATGTAGGTACTAGAAATTGAACCCAGGCCAACAGGCTGTAAAAGCAAATGCCTTTAACCATGGAGCTATCACTTCAGCCCTACCACTCCCTCTTATTTTACAGAAATAACTTCACATAGGTGACATTGCACTTAATTCACAAATTTTCATCCTGAGGTAATTTAAATTTTTGGAATCAATTAATTTATTTATTAACCAATTTATTTATTTGCTATATAACTTCAGTGTCAGTATCTCAATCCAGGGTGGTCTAAGAGCTGAGGATTGCTAAATGAGGATGTGAAGGTTTTATTTTTCTTTTCAGTTTTTATCTGGATTTTAAAGGAATAAATTAACACACAAAATATGAGTAAAAATTGTATGTTTTTTCTGGTTTGTAACTTTTTCTATGAGGGAAACCTTTGCTTCATGAAAACTTCAGGCATTTTTCTATGCTTTTTTTCATACTCATGATTTTCTCATACATTAGTCATACAACAATAAGGGAGCATATTTCCTCTGCCATATACCTATTCATATCATTATTCTTCTCTTAGAATTAGTCCTATTGAATTAGCTTATTATTACATAATTTATCTGTTCTTTTCTTACATGTCATTCCTAGTAATGAGCATTCAAAGACTGGAGCAATATATAGACATTATTTTTTGAGCCCTTTCATCCAAAATCCTAGCTACTTGTTGATTTTCAGTGGTAAAAATAGTAAAAAATAAGAAGTAAACATTACTATTGAGTCATATGTGGGTAGTGAGAACTTTCTCATTTATTTATTCATAATAAAAATGGTAAGAAGTTTACATTATTCTCTGTAAAAATGTTACTCAGGATATTATTTTCTATATTAGAATCTTTTATGAGAGTCTGAAAAGTAAATTTTGTTCTAATCTGAGAACTAGACAGAGTTGTTTCTCTCCCTGAGCAACTAGATTTTGCTTTTATCGTAAGACACTAACAATTATGCAACAGAATAAATTCCATTCTCTGGAAAACCTGCAGCCAATCTCTGAACCCACCACAGAGGTTCATGAAATTTACTGTATTTTAAGTGTTAGTTTCATTTTACTTCTTGATTTTTATTTTTTATTTGTCTTATTTTTCTTCTTATTTAAAGCTTAATCGTAAATTTTGCTACAGTTTTTTTTTTGTTTTGTTTTGTTTTTGCTTTTGTTCTTTTCAAGGTAAGGTCTCACTCTGGTCCAGGCTGACCTGGAATTAACTCTGTAGTCTCAGGTTGGCCTTGAACTCATGGCAATCCTCCCACCTTTGCCTCCCGAGTGCTAGGATTAAAGGTGTGCACCACCACACCCGGCTTAAATTTTGCTACAGTTTTATAAATCAATTATCTTCTTAAATTTCTAGAAGAAATAAAGATATAAATAAATTTTGCATAAATGAATACAAATATCAACTCCCAAATTACGTGAAAAGGCTGTAATTTCACTTTAATTATTTATTAAGTATGATTTCACAGAAACCCTTACTCTATTTTGAAGGCATTTCCCCAGGTAGGACTAATTATAAAAGTATTTTTTGAGTACATACTGATATTTTGCAGATTGGATGTATGGAGTGAAATTTGGTTGGGTTTATCAGCAGAAAACTTAGGAAATAATTAATAGATGTTTATACTTTCGACTCATGGAATCAGGATAGTCCTGTGACTTGTAATTTTGGAATGCATGCTTTGACTTCACAAGACATTTGTAAAGCAGAGAATTATGTGGTTTTCTCATCTGCACAGGTAAGGAGAGCAATGCCAGGAGCAAAACAAATATCCTGGCAATCTGAGGCTTAATACTCCTTGGATACCAAAGACCTCAAAGGAAAACTCAAAAGTGTACCTTAGTTGATATTTGTTTTAAATATTTGGGTGTAATACAATGACTGGTGAATTAACTCATTTGTTCTTCTGTTACTTGAATGTCCTCTGACTCTTACCTCACTTCCCACCACTTTCACTACAGTTAGTGCTCTTGATCAGGCAGTATAGGTCGGTCTTCTATTCTTTTAGAAACAAACTTGGCTTCCTCTCAAGTATTTTGCACCATTTCGTTTTGTGAAGCTTTCCTTGAATCGTCAAATACTTGACTTTTCTCTTTATTCATCCTGCCCTTAGAGTTACCTCTTAAGAGGGCATAGAGGGCATTCTCTAAATATTTTTTGTCTCCAGCTCAGCAGCTATCACATATGTTTTTGTTGTTGTTGTTGTTATTGTATACAGCTCAGTATACTACACTGTTTATTTCTATTTTTTAATGTTTTATTTATTTATTTGCAAGCAGAGAGAGGAAGAGAGAGAAAGGGAGGGAGAAAGAAAGAGAGATCATGGGCATACCAGGGCCTCTAGCCACTGCAAATGAATTCTAGATGCATATGTCTTTGTGCATCTGTCTGTACATGAGTAAACTAGAATAAATCCAGGTCATTAGGCTTTTTAGGCAAGTGCCTTAACTGCTGAACTATCTCTTCAGCACAGGACTGTCTATTTCTTAATTACTTGTTTTCTGTTCCTTTTTGTTGAATATAAGGTCTTTGCAGAAGTGAGATTGCATGTCTTGTTGATTTCCTTTATCAGTAGTTTCTATGACAGATCTGGTACACAGTAGGCTCATCATGAACACATGCTAGGCAATGAAGTGAAAACAGAATTCTCTAATTTGTAGAAGCAATGCCAGGTATGCAACTCACCATTGCTTTTCCCAGTTGGTGAATAAATATTCCCAGAAGGTCTATTACTCTACAGCAGCTGTGGTGAGGATGACCAGCAATACCAAAAACCTCTTCATTTAGTGAGATTTTCTATAGAAAATTTGGATACTTAAACATTTCCATTAGTTTACCAAGCTCAAAACTATGACATAATAGGGCATTCTGTAAGAAATTCTTTTTCATCTGTCAAATACTCCTTTAAAATATTTTATTTATGAGAGAGAGAGAGAGAGAGAGACTGGAAACACCAGGACCCTTTGCCACTGAAAAGAAATTTCCAGTCACGTGTAAAACTTTGCATACCTGGCTTTATGTCAGTACTAGAGAATTGAACCAGGGACCACAGGTTTTGCAAGCAAACGGGTTTCACCACTACTCCATCTCTCCAATCCCACTACTCCATATTTAAGTTTTTTATTTGAATTATTTTTGTCATAGTAAGCCTCATGCTGCTGGGATAAACCACCAAATCAGACACAGTTTTGAGGAGGGATGGAATTTGTTTCAGGCATAAAGATCCAGGGAAAGTTCCATAATGGAGAAAAAGAGAAAGTCCAGCACCAAAAGCAAGAACAAAACTGGCAGCCAAACAGCAGCAAACGCAGACAGAACTCAAACTGTTTGCTGCATACCTTACGTGGGAATTCCAGATCCACCTCCAAACACATCTTAAGGCTGGAACCTAAGATCTGCCCATAGTGACATCACCTCCAGCCAGTTTGCTAGAAATCCAAGTTATAAACTTTAATTAAACTCCTGCACCTACTGGGTGACATTATGTGTGTGTGTGTGTGTGCGTGTCTCCACATTGTTATAAAGTTACTTTCAATATCATCAACACATGAATCTTACAAAGTTTTCCTAGACAATAGAAAACCGTAGAATAGAATTGACTTTCAAGTTCAATATTCTTTCCTTTCCTATGGTACCACATATTAACTTGATAATAAAACAATTGCATTATTCAACTTGTATTTTAAACTATATGAGAGATCAATGATAAAAACAATCAAGATAAAATAATTGGGGCTGACTTCATAACACATGTACAGCACTTTTCTTATTTAATTCTAAAGTAGATTTCTGTTTGTTCAGGTACATGTCTGGCAGTACTGATATTAGTTCCATTTTGCAAATATGGGGATGAAGTCAAAGAGATCAGAGTGCACATTAAGAACTTTACTCCACATAACCTGATAAACTGTAGTGGCTTTTAGAAAGGTAAGGAAAGCATGTGTTTGTCACTTTCAGTAGAGGAAACAGGAGGGGACTGCTTCATATGCCATTTGTGTGAATGGCAGTCTGAGTAAGCTATGACATATTCATCTCTTTTTCATTGGGAAGGTCTAAATTCTAGTAACTTTCACCTCTTCAAAATCTTACCCATATTTTGTTTTTGTTGTTGTTATAGCTTTCAAGTGGTCTGTAAACTTATTTTATCATTTTTTGTTTACAAAAATATTTGTAAATAATTCTGGTCAAGATGGCATCTGCCTAACCATGTTCCACCTTAAGGGGAAGGCAAAACAAGATCTTTGGGAGTTTTACAATCTGCAGATTGTGGGGGATCTCCAATGGTAGGGCATGGAGGATCAACATAAAGTAAGGAATCCATTGATTCTCACACACTCAGGTAAACCAACTGTCCCTGAAATCCCTCAAGCAGCATCCCAGTCCCAGTCCCAGCTGTCATCCCAGCCACCATGTCACCAGGTTCCTCCTGCACTACACACAGGCTGACCAGACCCAGGCCACCAGGCTACCATTCCCCTTCCCTCCCTGGGTTTTCCCACAGCCATCCCAGCTGCAACCCCAGTGCACTTACCATGTCCTCCTGCTCTTCCTGGAGGGACTCAGACCCAAGGCAGCAGGCTATCATTCCCCCTTCCCTCCCTGGGTTTTCCCACCACCCACTGGGACCTCCATCTGAGCTAGGACCACCCTGTGTAGAGCTTGTCTTCCTGCGATTCCTGTAGGCTACTTGGACCCAGACCAGTGGGCTAGCATTCCACCTATACCTCCCTCAATTTTCCTCTCCCTTCCTACCACCCATCCCCCTGTGCCATGTCACCTGACCCAAAGTCCCATCTATCCCCTTATATGTGATCTCAAGAGACCCCACTGTCCCATCCCTTCACCCCTGACCATCACAGGACCAGGTAATCCCATCCTCCCTCCCCCCACCCCACCACAACACCAGTCTGCTTTGTCCCATTTACCCCTACCTACTGTCCCCTCATGCCACCTGAACACGTAGTCCCATATCCAGAACCACTGAACAAAAAGCTCCTTAACTAGGTCCTCTGGCCTCCACCAGCCATCTGAGCAGAAAGGCACCATTGCCACCAGAAGCATAATTGAGACAAACATAAAAGGGGATAATCCCTGAAGACACTTCAAGGGTAAACTATAGCTTTCCCCTAAATTAAATAACATTCCCACACTGTGATGGGCAGACCACAGTGAAAAAGGAATAACATGAAAAATCTAAGGCAAGTAAATCCAACAAGGTTGACCAGTCCCACAATGGAAGTTTCTAATCAAAACATACAAGAGACAACCAGATTAGAACCCCAAGTTGAAACATAAGCTATGCAACCCTGGCCAAGCAATTAGCAGATCTTGCAGAAAATCAACAAAGGCCCAATAATTGTATGAATGCTTTACTAACTAGATTATACCTAATAGAAACCAACCAGGAAGTATTTCAAAGACAGTTAAATGATCTGAAGGAGAGCACAATAAAATAAGTCCTCAATAAACAGCTGGCTAAGGTCAATGAGGACATAAATGCAAAGATGAGTTCCAAGAAGCATTAAGGAAATCAGAAAATGATGTGAGAAGGGAACTTGATAAAGGGATGGAAACTATAAACAAAAAAGCAGTAGAACATAAAAACCAAAATGAACAAGCCCAAAACTCTATAGAAGCTCTCAAGAATAGAGTCAGTCAAGTGCAGGATAGGAACTCAGAACTAGAAGACAAAGCAGAGAAACAGTTCATGAGTCCAAATTTTGAATAAATTCAAAATTTTTATGAATAGCATCTTCTGTCTTTAAGAAACCCGCCTTGCCACTCTAGACAGACACTTTCTCAGGGTAAAAGAATGGAAAATGATATTCTAAGCAAATGAAAATAAGGAACAACCAGGCATTGCTATACTAACATCAGATAAAATAGACTTCAAACCAAAAGTGATCAAAAACATCAAAGAAGTCACTTCTTATCAAGGGAATGATCTAACAAGAGGATATCACAATCCTCAATCTTTCTGCACCAAATACAGGTGCACCACAATTAATAAAACAAAAAGTACTTGACAAGAAAACAGAAATAAATACTAACACTATCATAGTCAGGACTTCAATACTCCACTATTGGCAATAGATCATCCAAACAGATAATTAACAGGGAAGTAAGAGAGCTCATCAACACCATAGATCAATTAGACCTAATGTACATCTACAGAACATTCTACCCCAAACCCACAGAATACACATTCTTTTCAGCAGTCCATGGAACCTTCTCTAAGGTAGATCATATATAGGCCATAAAGCCTGCCTCCATATATTTAGGAAAATAAACATAATTTCTGGCATGATATTAGATCACAATGCTGTAGTGCTAGATATTAACAAAAGATGCACCAAGAATCCCACCAGTTCCTGGAAACTGAACAACACACTTTTAAACAATAAATGTGTAGCAGATGAAATAAAAAAATAAAATAAAATTGCAAGATTTCTAGGAGTGAATGACAATGAGAACATGTAGTACTAAAACTGATGTGACATAATGAAACAGTTCTTAGAGGAAAATTCGTAGCACTAAATGCCTTCATACCAAAGACAGAGGCATCTCAAATCAATAACCTAACATCCACCTAATAGTCTTGGAAAAATAAGAAGAATCTAACCCAAAAACTCCAGACAGAAAGAAATCATTAAGATCAGAGCAGAAATTAATGAATTGGAAACTAAGAAAACAATTAAGAAAATTGATGAAATAAAGAGCTGATTGTTTGAAAAAATAAATATGATTGATAAACCCTGGCAAATTTGAGAAAACAAACCAAAAAATAAAAATAAAAGAGAGATGCTTCAAATTAACAAAATTAGAAATGAAAAAAGGAGAGATCACAACAGACATAAGTGAAATTGGAAGAATCATCAAGACTTATTTCCAAAACTTCTACTCCACAAAATTAGATAATATGGAGGAAATGGATGAATTCCTGGACATATACCACCTATCAAAGCTAAACTCAGCAGATTAGTCTCCTCAACAAACCTATCACAGACATTGAGATTGAAAAGGTAATAGAAAGCCTCCCCACAAAAAGGCTGTTAATCAGAGAGAGCTATAAGAAGACAGACTTCTGTTAGAACACTTGATTATACACCAAAGGTTAATGGTAAGACCCTACTTCCAAAGACACCACGTGCTATTGCTATGGAACATGGAGAGACCTGGCTGGAATCTGGAAGAGAGTCAGTCCTCACATAATTAGCTTGCCTAGTGCCATAAGGTTCTACATGAGCTACTGAGGGAAAATGGCCAACATCTGTCCAAGCCACTTATGGTCTAAGCTACTCAGCAGCAAACAACCTGACATGATGCTCACCCGGGTGCAATACACAGCCATGGTGGATAACCACCTTCTCTTGGATTGGCTAACATATCCACTCCATGGAACAGATCCAATAGCTAGAACTGGGAAACAAGTCAGAATCATATCCAAAAAATGAGTTTGCTCTCCAATATCAAGCTCCCACCAATCTTCTTCTACAACATGGTCTACACCTATTAAATTCTCTCTAAACTCATAATGGTTATCCTATTTATCTGAGGCTGACTTCACTCTCCATTTTTCAGATGGATGCAGAACCTGAGGAGAGAATCAGCCCATCACACCTCACCAGGGCCCCAGATGAAACCATGAAACCATACAGTCACTGGGGAAATGAGCATGAGTGGTGCTTTCTTGGTGAGCCTGGTATCAGCACAAAGGTGAAGGAGATAGAGACAGAGAACTCGAAAGTCCTACCAAACCAGAGGCCCAGACACACGGAAGCTCCCAAGACCTTATCACTGAAGTAAAACTTAAACAAACCCAATGTTGCTCAGGGAAACTCAAGGAAGAGGAGGTGGGAAGGTTATTAGAGCCACAGGTTGGCATTTCCTCATAAGTTTTCTTTGGTCTTCCTGGAAGCAGATACCATGGACACATTTGTCAAAAATTTCTTGATTCTGCCTCCAGTACTTCCAGTGCTGGGACAGAGGTAAGAGCTGAAGAGGGTGGGGGGAGAATTGAAATCATGAAATTAGACTTGTTCTAGTAAAAAAGGAGAGCAGGAAGGAAAATGGTGTGAATATTAAGATCTTCAAATTTTCCAGGAAGTACTCACAGTTTTACAACAGTTTTGGATCAGAAACATAGCACCTGGGGCTTCCCATCAATTATCATTATTTTCCTCTATGTGGCTTATGACTGGGATACCAAGATCCGCCTATTCTACATCTCTATGACCATCCCAGGATGTTCTTCATCATGACTTTTGTGGTCCTTTGCTGCTGAAGAGAAATATAAGATGGAGAAATTAGGTGTATAGCATATAGATAGCTTGTGCCACTGTTACTGATCTAGAGACAAAATGTGGTCTTTTTTTCACTCCCATGGTTCACTCTAAACCCCTGTCAGTCACAGAAAGTGAGTCATCAGTCCTTGGCAACTTATGAAACTTTGTGTGTCAAATAGCTAGAGGTCATGCACATATTTGTTTTCAGATAAGGAGTCCAATAAATTTTAGAGGTACCTAAATATATCATCTTGGTTCCACATTGAGTTTTTCTTATTCTCATTACATAAAAGCAGCCCTGCCATCTGCTGATTTTAGACAATTGCCCTTTTCAGAGTGGTAACTTTTCTTCTTACTTGCTGGTCCTGGGCAGATGAAACATAACCTATAGTAGAATGGAGTTATATGTCCTGGAAAGCCTAGGTTCCATTTCTGGACTTAAGCATACAAAGTTATAGATTTTAGACTTCATTTGGTCCTGGATCAAAAGTCTTTAGTGCATCATCAAAAGTTAGGATAAGAGTCATGGTCAGATAGGTTATTTATGCTTCTACTGTTAGATTCTCAGATCCATGCTATCTTCATTCAGGGCACACAATGTCATATAGAGCTCTATGATGTTAATTTTATGCATACAACACTGTCTTTGGATGGTACCCCATATTCCCTGAGTATGGCCTCCAGTCAAGATTTGAATTTGAAAGGTGATTCTTATCTCATGAAGCTGTTTTCTGGAAAACAAGGTGTATTTGGATGAGTGAACCCCATGGTCATAAGTTCAATCTCCTATCTTCTGGCTATGGAGTGGTGTTCTATTTGGATACTTGGCTATAAGTGTCATGTGCCTGTAGATCAGGAATTCTGTGAGCCTCAGCAGAGTGTTAGTGATTGAGTCTTGGTCAGCAAGAACAGAAAACTTCATTCCTTGGTCAGGTGTTTATCTCTTTGAGGATTAAAGATTGCCCTGCTCAGGATGGAAAACATCCAATATGTTTGATTTTCCACCATGTAGACAGTTACTGTATTCACAAATGATTGAGTCTCTTATAGACAGAATTATGTAATCTCAAAATATCTAAGACTTAACCTTCAGTGAGACTGTATTGATAACTAGGGACTTTAAGGAGGTAATTAAGATTAAAGGATTTGTCTACCAATATATCTACCTTTAAATGGAGCACATAACAGCAGTGCATGCATTTTCTCTATGCATAAGCAGAGAGAGTACAAGGAGGAATTGCCATCTACAAGCCAATGAGAGATCACATTAGGAATCCGTTCTGATAGCATCTTGACTGAAATTCTAATTTCTATAACTAAGAGAAGGTAAATGTCTGTTGCATAATTAGTTACTATTCAAGTTAAGTTAGTATTTGTCATGGTAGTCCACCAGATAAAACTAGTAGATAGGTTGCTAACAGGATGAAAATCAAAGTGGCTGCAATTGGAAATGTCAATCAATTATTGTTCTCTGAGCAGTTGAAGGAAGTGAGTACATCCCCAAGGCAGTTAAATTTTTGTATCTCACTATTCCCTAGGCAAGAGTTTTGGACAAGTAGAAATTGTTTTGAATGTAAAAATGAACTGTGAAATCCTAATAGAGCATATTCTCCACTCATTCTCATTGAACAGTTCAATATTTAAATTAGAGTGCCAGAAAAGCTGTTAGACCTTGCTATATATGGTTAACAAAAAACTCAACATGACAGTTTTGCAAAAAAGTGCTCACATTCAATCCTAGAAGAATTTTATTCAGATTTCTAAAATAATCAGTAGAATTGCCTTGAATATAGCCTTATGATCCATTCATTAACTCTGTTTTCTCTTTCTTATGCTTATGTGTATGCATGCATATGTGCATGTGTGTGTGTGTATGTATGTGTGTGTATGTGCGTGTGTATGTGCATGCATATGAAGGTCAAAAGGCAAGCCTCAGTACCTAATGTCACTCCTCAGGGACACCATCCACCTTACTTTTCCTTTTGTTTTGTTTTGTTTTCTCTTCCTTTCCTTTCTTTTCATTTCTTCTCTTCTCTTTTGCTTTTCTTTTTCATTTTTCTTTTTTTTTTCTTTTTTCTTGAGACAGACTCTCGTATTGGCTTAGCGAGCAAAATTAGGTTCAATTTGCTCACCTTGTGATCAAGCCACCATGACCTTTCTGTATCCTGCTCTCTAGTGCTGGGTTTACATGTATGTAGCACTGTGCTAGACATTTTTACATAGGGTTTTTGGAATCCAGTTCAGATCTGTCTTGCCTGCAAGGCAAGTACTTTATCAATGGAACTATCTTACCATACTCTTATTTAATTTTTAGTATATTTGAATATAATATATAAAATCTCAAAGATACAGAGCCAAGTTATTTTATACATCTTTAGAGTTATACATTCTCAAATTATATCTTTGTTGCTAAATAACTATATATTTATCCTAATAAGTGATGGGCATAAAAAAATGAAGAAAGGCACTCTTCAGAGTCTTACAGAAATTATAGTCATGGGTTCCTTTCAGAGCTTCATTTATAGTGTCAGGATCAAATACTTGTCACATTTCTTGTTACAACTTTTAAGGTTATATATCTGCCTTAACTCCATAAACTTCTGGTAGTTAAGAAGTATTGACTCACGACAGGAAGCACTAGGCAGAGTATCTGTCATTTCATTCAAGCAACATCCATGATGAAAAATTGTTGTTTTGACACTATACACATTCTAGAGTTTGAGTTAAATTACTCTATTAAATTGCTAATCCTCATGAGGAAATGCACTTTCTTTATCAAAATAGATTTAATATAGTCATATGAAAGTTTATTCCCCAGACCTTTAGCTATATTCAATAAATATGTCCCAGTAAGAACATAGCATTTTTCATACCATCAGGCTTAAGGGCAGTATCACTGGGACAGTTTTATACATCTTAAAAATTAAATGCACATAAATCTTGTCACTGTTGCTTAGGAACACATTACATTTGAAAATGCTTCAAAGATTCATAGTAGCATTGAGCTACAAAGAAAATGTTGCCTTACATATGCAATATACATTAAATTCCTTTGAAAAATATATCCTGAGAGCTTAATAAATTTGCTTCTGAGTTAAACTTAAGCATAAACATTTACCTCATAATTTGCCATATGCACTAAAAACCTAAGCCTTATCTCAACTTTTCTCATGTGACTTGGATGGTAAAATAGATAACAAATGTTGTGTTCATTAAGAAGGTGGGATAAGGGCTGGAGAGATGGCTCAGAGATTAAAGACACTCACTTGCAAAGCCTGGTGGTGCTAGTTCAATTCCCTATTATCCATATAAAGCCGGACGCATAGAGGTACATGCTTCTGAAGTTCATTCGCAGTGGCAGGAGGCCCTGACTACTCTCTCTCTCTCTCTTTCTCAAATATGTAAATAAATATTTTTTCAATGTGATAACTCCCTTAGTAATCTGATGAGATGCTTCACTTTCCTTATTCTCTCTGCTGGGTCTTCTATTTTGAATATAATTCTGATGGCAAAATGCCCATAAATAAAAATAACATTTGTTTTATTATGTTGTTTTTCTTAGTATGGAAATAAATATTCAGTTCTTAAATAACAAAAAGCAAAGGAATACTCATTTTGGGGGAAGACATGAATAACGAAAGTTATGCTATTGAAAATTGTGTTGTTTTGTCTTTTTTTTTTATTAAATAGTTTTGTACTCAGTGAATACAGTAAAGTTGGTACCATTATTAGGCTCATCCATGTACTACCCCCTCCCCCTGACCCCTCCCTGTTGATGTATATGGGTCGTGCATTGTGGAGTTAGCCCACAGTTATGGGTAGGAGAAATGTCTCTGCATATCATGACCCAACATGTGGCTCTAACATTCTTTCCACCCCCTCTTCCTCAAGATTTCCCTGAGCCGTGTTGGGTTCATTTTTGGTCTGCTTCAATGATGAGGTGTTGGGACCCTCTTTGTCTCTGGATATCTGATTTGGTAGGAGTTGATTGTTTTCTGTGTCGATCTCCTTCACCCTTGTGCTGGTGTCCATTTCGCCAAGAGTACAACACCCTTGCTTGTTTCGCCCATTGTTCTGAGTTTCAGCTGGGGCCCTTTTGAGGTGTGATGGGGTGGTTCTCTCCTTAGGATCTGCATCTATCTGAAAGAGAGAAGCAGATTCTCCAACAGAGAGAAAGTTAGCACCGGACAAATGGGATAATCCTTATTTTCTTTATAGAGAATTTAATAGGTGTAGGCCCTCTTGTAGCCCACAATTAGTGATTGCTTGATAATGGAGGGCGGGCTCATGTTTGGATATGGTTCTGACTTGTTTCCCAGCTCTAGCTATGGGTGCAAGTACCACTGAGGAGATCAGTTAGCCAAATCAAGAGCAGTTGGTTTCCCACCATGGCTGTGGGCCGCTATTGCACTTGTGTGAGCATCACAACAGATTATTTGCTGCTAAGTAGGTTAGACCATGAGTTGCTTGGACAGATATTGGTCATTTTCCCCCAATCGCCCATGTAGCACCTTCTGGCACTCATGTGCTGACTGTCTGGGGATTGATTCTCTTCTAGCTTCCAGCCATGGCATTACATTTTACTGTCATCTGCATATGGTATCTTCAGCAATAGGGTTTTACCACTACCCTTTGGTGGGTCATCAAGTACTCTGACAGAAATATGTCTTTCTTTCAGGAAACCTCGTAGGTATCTCTGATCAAAAGCTCATTGTGGATGAAAGCCATATGCTGGCACAGGGAGTTACAGGTCAGTGCCCACTAAGAAAAGGAAGAAAAAGATAACTAATATAAAAGAGTTAAGAGAGAAGAGAGGGCTGGAGAGATGGCCCAGCAGTTAAGTCACTTGCCTGCAATACTTAACAACCTGGGTTCAATTCCCCAGTACCCACGTAAAGCCAGATACACAAAGTGGTGCATGCATATGGAGTTCATTTGCAGTGTCTAGAGTCCCTGGTGCACCCATTCTCTTTCCCCCTCTCTCTCTGTTTCTCTTTCTCTCTGCTTGCAAATAAATAAAATATTTAAAAAAGAGAGAGAGAGAGAAGAGAGACAGAGCAACAGAGGGAGAAAAGCTGTAGAAGATTAAGGTCAGTCTTCATCATACCCTCTCCAGTGTCTTGTGGCTCAGGTGTTCCCTCTAAGGGCCTAGTGAAGGTTCAACCATTTGGTCTGCCTTTTAGGATGTAGAATTTTATGGTACTATTGCCTTTTGGGTCTAGATTTGTGTCTCCCACCCACTCCTTTACCCTCCCTACCTACACACCCACCCTATTGCCTAGTCCTCAAGATGCATGCTGGGTATGTCAGTATATTGTGTAGATTCAGTTTAGGTGCTGTAGATGAGTGAGACTATGCAGCGATTTTCTTTCTGTGATTGGGTAAGTTCACTGAGAATGATCTGTTCCAGGTTCAACCAATTTTCCTCAAAGTTCATCATGTCTTTCTTTCTTACTGATATACCCGGCTTTCTAGAAAATTTTTGCCTGTGAAGGGTTTTTACTGCATGAAGGACTCCCATGAAGTATATGAGTTTGAAATTCTGGTATGAAGACTGCACTGTATGTTAAGAGGGTAGACCCAACTCTTTACAATGATACTGCCTCACTTGCCATGTAAAATGTATGACAGAGCTACTTCTGCAGAAGTCCAGCAGAATTTTCACAGACAAATAATTCAAAAGCATATTCTTCTAATTAAAAATAAAGAGACTTACTGATCATAACTCTAGGAAGTACACGCCGTCTCCTTAGGTCTGACAAATGCTCCATACATATTGATCATTACAGATCCGGTGAAAACCTACACTTATTATGGAATTACTGAAAGTTTACTTTGAGACCATTGTAATAAAATTGCATTAATTCTGCAGTAATTTCTATTTTGGAATGTAAATTATAGAGTCAGTTCATACTAATTATACTTTCCCAGGAATATTAACTCTAAAATGTCCTTTTGCCTGATCATCTATTGACTCAGGACATCTGAATAGATCTGTGCTTAGAATACTACAAGAATTATAGCAAACAAACCAAAAATATCTAGAATATGTTTTGACACCCTAACACAGATAAAACAAAACTGAAAAATTAATATTAATCCAATTGTAATTGAGATTTGATTATTTCATAATCAATAATGAACTTTATCTGAATATATACACATTTACACATTTGCATAATCCTGTTAAAAGAATACAACAATATTTATTTTACAAAATTATAGACCATGTCCCTGAAAATGTCAGACTATTACCACAGACCTTGCATCCTCAAACTGTGGAAATATCTCCATATTTAAAAATTGTTTTACAGTGTTGCTTAGCAACAATCTGGACATTTAATTCAAAAGCTATTTCTAAACTACAAAGGCTTTGTGGAAAAGAAATCAAATACCCTGGTTTTCATTTTCATAGGAAGACTGCAAAGGTCTTCTGTTTTGCATAAAGAGACTGTAGTATTAAGATCCAGGAAATCACGTTATTTGTTGTGATTTTTAAATCTTTTTATTTAAGATGTTAATAACAATGAAGCAAATTGTCCTTTACTCTGTTTATTCAGTTGCTGCTTTAATGTAACATCCAATTTCTATCAAAAACATTAAATGCAAGTGGGAGATAATCTTTTAAGAAAATCCAGATTAAAACAAGGCCATTTTTTTTGTTGTTGTTGCTTGAAGAAGAGATTAAGTAGGCGCTTAATATTTAAATCACATAAACACAAGCTATAAGTGTAGTGCCTATGCACCTATTATAAGTACTTTTTCCATTCTGTCTGGCATTCGAATTGTGTATAAGCTTGGTCAACCATATTACTGTTTGTGCTCCATAAAATCAGATATCCTTTTTATTTATCTCTGAATTCCCTATAATGCAGCATTGTCTTTTATATGGCAAACCACTTCATAAATATGTACCCAGTGGAATATATTATTAGTGATATTAACATTTTGAGTGCTTATCTATGTTATTATATTTTACTAAGAATTTTCTTTACGAAGTAAACTCCATTACCACTGTCATTTACACTGACTCTAGCCAGTGACAAATCTTCAAGTCCAATAATTCTAACCAGCAGCAAATCTCTGGAGTTCCAATTCGTCTCTCCAGGTAGGCTACTCAGTCCTAGAAAACTTCATCTGGGGCCGACAGCTTTCCTTAGCAGCAATCTTGTGGCCCTGGAATCTCCACTGGGTCTCCACTGCAACCCATGGTTCATCCTCACAGCTTCATTGGGTCTCCATGTAGGCATCCAGCAAACCTGCTTCACACTGCCCATGGCCATTTCCAAAACACAAGACCATGTTGCAAACTCAATGACCCTCTCTTTCCTACATTTCTTATACTCCACAATACCAGGTAGGGTGCCAGCTTGTTAATCCTGGGGTGAATAAAGCAGACTTTCAGGCTTCTTCTTCAAAAGAGCCTACATTCTTTCTGTTGTCCCAGTGAAAGTCAGCTGGCCCAATTTCAATGGTTATAATCTCTCAATTGCAGCCGAATGTGCAGCAGTTTTACCCAGAGGTTTAATTTTTATTTTTCTCTGTGCCATATCCTTCTTCTCACACCAGTCCATGCCTAGAGAATGCAACCCTGTACAACTTCTCAGAACATGGCCATAAGAGCAAGCCTCTCACACAAACTGCTTCAAGCCCAGCCCAAGCAGAGCTCTTTATTACCCTCACAAGACAAACCTCACAGTTCATATTTTTTACTGCATTCAGGTCTTTCAGCTCTGACCAGGATAGTCCATCAAACTGTGAGATGCACTGCAAGATGTCTTTTAAGCCAAGGTTTCAACTCATTCCACATTCCTCTCGAAAATCAGTTCCAAAAGGCCAAACCACACAGTCAGATATCTAGTAACAGCAAATGACATCATTCCTCAGTACCAGCTTTACTATTGCAGTCAGATTTGCATTGTTGTCAGAAATCACCCAACCAAGAGAAGCTTGTGGGGGGGAAAAAAAAAAAGGTTTATTTTGGCTTATAGACTCTAGGGGAAGCTCCACCATGGCAGGGGAAAATGATGGCATGAGCAGAGGGTGGACATTACCTCCTGGTCAGCATAATGTGGACAATAGGAACAGAAGAGTGTGCCAAACACTGGCAAGGGGAAACTGGCTATAATATCCATAAGCTTGCCCCCAACAATACATTGCCTCTAGGAGGCATTAATTCCCAAATCTCCATTAGCTGGGAACCTAGCATTCAGAATACCTAAATTTATGAGGGACACCTGGACCAAACCACCCCAAGGGGCTACTTCACTGAATACATGTTCTTTGGAAGAGATATGATATGTGTTAGTAGACATGAATGCTTATCTCTTATATTTTGATTAACATTTTTCTAGCATTAGTCTTTTTACTAAGTCATCAGTACTCTTGTTCTCTGTGACACAGCTCACAAAAATGGCTTGAAATAATGAACCTCAGCTGGGTTTTGTAGGGCATATCTGAAAACCCAGTGACTCAGAAGAATTATGGGAAATGAAAGGACACTCTGGGCAAATTAGCTAGACTTTGTCCTCAAATTAAAAATAGACAGAAATAAAACGTGGATAGGGATATTTAGCCCAGTGGTAAATTGGTTAGCAAGCATCCATAAGACCCGGAGTTGAGTACCCAGCTATATATAGTGACAAGAATAATAAAGGTAGTTTCCTTCAGATGTTCTTTTTTTCCCCCATGTGTTAGTACTGTAATTACTTCTTCCTGCTTCCAGAACTTCTCATGACATCTCTCTCATTGCAGGCCCTTTGTCTTCACTTAGGAGGTGAATATGGACTCTTTGTTCTTCCTTCCTATTTCTTCCTCCTTCTTTCCTTCCTTTTCTTCCTTTGCTTAACTACATAAATTCATTTCTGCCCCTTAAATTCCCCTTGTGGTGGGTTGATTCAGGTGTCTCCCATAAACTTAGGTTTTCTAAATGCTAGGTTCCCAGCTGATGGAGATTTGGAAATTAATACCTCCAGGTGGCAGCCTATTGTTGGGGGCGGGTTATGGGAATTATAGCCAGCTCCTCCTTGCTAGTGTTTGGCACACTCTCCTGTTGCTATGGTCCATCTTATGTGGGCCAGGAAGTCCACCCTCTGCTCATGCCATCATTTTCCCCTGCCATCATGGTGATTCCCCTAGAGCCTGTAAGCCAAAATAAACCTCCTTTTCCCACAAGCTGCTCTTGGTTGGGTGATTTTTACCAGCAATGAGAACCTGACTGCAACACGCCTTCTTCTTGGTCTCCCCCAGGATGTGCTCCTTGCACATACTTGGAATGGTGAGGAACCTGGAATCTGAGCTAATTGTGCTTCTGCTCTCCAATCATGGCCATCACTCATTATCCGTTCTGTTTCCTTTTTCTTCAAGGCAGCAGCCGCTACACTGTTCTGCCTCTTCCTTGGCTTGGTATCAATTCTCTTTTCTTGCCAAATGCCATAGATCCTACAAAGTACTTCTGCTGCGTTAGTAATTGTGTTACCTAATATAAATGAACAGCACAGCTCCACAGGGTTTGCTATAAATAGCATGGATTTTCTCAAAGGTCTCCCACTGATTTTCCCCAGACTGATGTAATCTCTACTAATAGCCCTATTTTCATAAATTGACATTTTAGCAGTCCTTTAGAATAATTTTGTCTCAATAATGCTAATTAATTTTCTTTATTCTGTGTAGCATTGCCTCTTTACTTGTTGTTTCTTTCCTTTATAGTTGTTAATAAACATGCCTAATTCTATGGTCAGAGAAAAACCAGAATTCACAAGAAGGTTCAGGATTTTCCTTTATTTCTTATTCATGTGACTTATTTGGGTATAACCCTCCAAGTAGGGTGTAAGTCTAGAGGCTGTCCAGCATAGTTTGTCATCACTGTGCTCATCCTACAGTGTTCAGTTTGAGGGAAATGATGTAATGCTGCCGGAGAAAGCCCTGGGGAGCCGGAGAGGAAGGTCTTACTCTCAGCTGTGCCAGTGTATTTCTGTGTGCTAATATATGTGTCATTTCATCTTCTGAAAATAGTTAGGTCTGACTAGATCAGCTTAATTTGCTCTTATTTCTCTTATTTTAAGAGTCTGGAATACTGTTGCTTTGGAAATTCCAAATGTAGTGATATGGAGAATGAGAAGCATATCATTGCTGGAGATTCCCATGCATTGTGCATCACAGGAACAGCACCATGTCCTCTCTACTGTCCCAGCTCTGGGGATATTAAGAACAGGGATACCGGTTTTGCTCACCACAACACAAATGACTGTTTGTGCCTATTCTCAGCACACATTCATAGGTCTGTGTGGCATAACGAGCTATTCATGGCCATGTGGTGGCTTTCACCTCCTGTCTGTAGTATGAATGTACAATCACATTATGGTCTCCTTTTATTTGTCATTTTAACTTTTTATCATACATCACAGGTAAGCAATATGCCAAATATATTTAAAGGACCAAATTTAATGTGTTAGCATATATGTTAATATATTTTATTATTTATTTTGATTTTTCAAGGTAGGGTCTCACTGTAGCCCAGGCTAACCAGGCATTCACTGTACAGCCTTGGGGTGGTCTCTCAAATCACCCTAGTGCTGAGATTAAACTCATATACTATGCCTGGCTTATATAACTTATTATAAGAGTAAAAATAATGAAAGTATCAGCCGGGCACAGTGGCACATGCCTTTAATCCCAGCACTTGGGAGGCAGAGGTAGGAGGATCACCATGACTTTGAGGCCACCCTGAGGATACATAATGAATTCCAGGTCATCCTGAGATACAGTGAAAACCTACCTCGAAAAACAAAAAATAATAATGATGATGATGATGATAGTAATAATAATAAAATAATGAAAGTATCTATGAATTGTAATCGGTTCATTCTTGCACTACTTTGTAATCATTTATACCTTCTTCTTTATATATTTTTCCATCCACAAGGAATTTATAATCTTAATCCTCATCAATAACAATTATTTTTAATTTTATAGGCTGTTAAGCCAATCAAATTGGGATGAAGAACATACTGGTAGCCATCTGGCTTTTGCACTGTGGAACTATTTTGATATTCATCTTTCTTCCTGTGGTTACAAACTGTAAAATGCATTAAAAATGAGCTTTATATTTAGAGTAATTTTAGGTATGACAGTACCAAGGTATCCCAAGTCCCCTCTGCCCTCACATACGCATAACATTACCCACTGTCAACATATCACACTAGATTAGTTCACACTAACACATTATTACCACCCAGTCACCAGTGTTCATTCTAGGGCTCATTCTTGATGGTGTATTTTGTATAGATGGGGGCAAATTCTAATAATATGTTTCCACCACTACAACATAACGGACTGTAATTTTAGCTCCCTGAAAAATCTCTGTGCATTCTTTACTCATCCTGCCCTCTGTAGTAACTAGTGGCCAGTAATAAAATTTCCATTGTCTCTAGTTTTGCCTTTTATATTTCTGGATGCTCTATTCTGTTCCAGTGATCTGTCTGTCCTTTTTGTCAATAGCACACTCTCTTAGTCATTGTAAGTTTTTATAATAAATCTTGAAGTCAGTGACTGTCCTCCATTTCAGTATTTAGTTGACTGTTTCAAATCACTTATCTCTTGATATAGAGTTTAGAATTAGTTTGTGGCATACATAAGACATCTCCCTAGAATTTTTTAATTTTTTTTTTTAAATTTAAGAGTGACAGAGGGAGAAAGAGAAACAGAGAGAGAGAGAGAGAGAGAGAGAGAGAATGAATGGGTGTGCCAGGGCTTCCAGCCACTGCAAACGAACTCCAGACATGTGTGCCCCCTTGTGCATCTGGCTAATGTGGTTCCTGGGAAATTGAGTCTTGAACCGACGTCCTTAGGCTTAACAGGCAAGTGCTTAACCACTAAGCCATCTCTCCACCCCCTTCCTAGGATTTTAGTTAGTACTGCATTACATTTGTTGATTAAGTTGGGAAGAACAATGTAACAAAATTGAATATTTCTTCCCCAAATCATGGCCTTTCTCATTTGTTAAGTTCTTTTATTTATTTGAACATTTTTTTTGTTTATTTCACATAAATCTTGTACATATCTCATTAGTTTTATACAAAGTGTTTTTTCTTTGAGAGGTGGTAATATAAGCAGTTACAAATTTCAGTTGTTCTTGGCCCTAATTGACTTTTGCATCCTTACCTTGTGTCCTGCAATCTATGCTATAATCAATTATTAATTGCAAGAGATTTTTGGTTGGTAGATTTGAAGGTTTTTTTTTTTTAAGATGATTGTGTTAGTTTTCTCTCTTCTGTACAACAAAATTCTCAAGACTGAACAATTTGTAAAGGAAAGAGATTTATGTTGGCACATGGTTCTGGAGTTATATCTAATGAGGGCCTAATCCACAGTGAAAAGTGAAAAAAATAGTAAGGTATTTGCACCAAAGGGGGAACTAAAGGGACACTACTGCTTTATGCACACTTGTTCTCATGGTAGTGTGTCTGGTCCTAAAAGTGGAGCTATAGAGATTTTGGGAATATTCATGTTAATTATAGATCTTCCAGACATATTTTTGGTCACATTTAGGAAATCCATGTTTATGTCTGGTTTTCAGAGACGTTTTCCATGAATGAAGAAAAGAATTTGGGCGGGGGGATGGGGTTGTTGCAGTAGGGTTTTACTGTATCCCAAGCTGACCTGGAATCCACTATGTACTATCAGGGTGGCCTTGAACTCATGGTGATCCTATTTCTGCCTCTCCAGTGCTGGGATTAAAGTTGTAAGGCTCCATGCCCAGAATGAGCAGAAATTTTAAACTTCATGTTTTAACTTTTTCTTAAAAATCCCTTGTCAATTCTGATCTTTTGTTACTATTGTAAGCAATTTGTTACCTACTTCATGATGGCATTCTATAAATGGGAAAGAGCTATGTTATAGTAAAGTTCTCATTGCATGTAGAATCATGTTTACATAGTCTCTACAGCATTAAAATTCTTCCTTAAATGCAGAGACATTTATCGTACCAATAACTGTGGGCTAACTCCACAATGCACGACCCATTTACATCAACAAGGAGGGTCCAATGGAAGGGGGTAGATCATGGATGAGCCTAAACAATGGTACCAAACTGCCTGTATTTGCTGAAAAGAAAACTAATAAATCAAATTAAAAAAAAGTCTTCCTTAATAACTAGCATAAAAATAGTGGAGGCTAAAAGGTGGAATAGATGGAAACTCCAGCTTGAACAGACTTTCTTCTCATCTGAGTCAAGAGAATGAATGTGTAGTTAATGCTTTCTATGTTCATAATGTTGTTTATTCATTGTACTTTTTGCACTGGAATGTGAAATTTTCTTCCCCGATGTAGAACTATATTGTGGTAAAAACACATTTTTGATGAATAAAAAGTATTATGTTTTGATATGTCTCTATATCACTTATTCATTCAAACTAATTAACATATCTATAACATCACACTTACCATTTTTTTGTGGAAATAATATTTAAGACATATTATCTCAGTAAGTTTCAAGTAATTTATCATTTATGGTGTTACACCTAAATTTATTTATCCTGTCTAATTGAGGCTTTGCATCCCAACCAACATACCCCTGTGCACCTTCATGTTCTAGGCCCTTGCAACCACAACTCTACTCTTCTATGAGTTCAAGTATTTTAGATTTTACATATAAGTTAGATTGTGGCATATTTGTCTTTCTTTGCCTTGATTATTTTACTTCTCCCAATGTGTTCTGGGTTCATCTGTACCAATTGCAGTAGGTACTTTCTCACTGTGACCAAGTACATGACAGGAAGCAACTTAAGAAGGGTTTATTTCTGCTCCTAGTTCAAGGTTGTAGTCCACAAAGAAAGCACGGTGGTAGGAGCTCAAGACCCCTGGTCACATTCAGTCCGTAGTGAGGAAGCAGGGAGAGATGAATGCTTATTCTTGTCTTCCTTTTTCTTTTTCTTTTCTTTTCTTTCTTTCTTTCTTTTTTTTTTTTTTTTTTTTTTTTTGAGGTAGGGTCTCACTCTAGCTCATGCTGACCTGGAATTCACAATGTAGTCTTAGGGTGACTTCCTACCTCTGCCTCCAAAGTGCTAGGATTAAAGGTATGCATCACCATGCCTGGCCTCTTTTTTCCTTTTATTCAGTCCTTGACCTCAGACCTTTGAATGGTGTCCATAAAGTTAATTTTCCCACCTCAATTAGCCTAGTCAAGAAAATCTCTCCCAGGCATGCCCAGAGGTTCATTTTATAGGTGATTCCAGGTTGAATTGATAATCAGTACAAATCAGTACAAATCATCACAACTGTATGCCACATTTTATTTATTCTTTCATTGATGAACACATGGGTTAATTCCGTTGCTGTTTATGACGAACTGTGTGGCAATGAACGTGGGGATGTGTATATTTCTTTGATACACTGACTTTGACTTCATGTTCTTTGGATGTAAGGCCTACGAAGGGGATTAGGAATTTTCCTTTCATTTGTTTTGAACCCTCCATAGTGTCTTCAGTAATGTTTACATAGCAATTTACATCCCCACCAATTCTATCTTTTCTTTTTTGGCAATAATCATCCTAACAGATGTTGGATGATTTCTCATTGTGTATTTAATTTGCATTTCCTTGATGATTAATGATATTGACCAATTTTTATCATCTCAATTGGACCTTTACTCATTTTTAAAATTATGTTTTATTTGCTTAATTGCTATTGAGTGTCTTAGTTCCCTACATATTGTATAGCAAGTCCTTATCCAATATGTGGTTTATCAAGCTTTTCTCTTACTCTGTAGAGGACATTGGTGATTATTGCCTTGACTATACTGAAGTTTTTTTAGTTTGATGCACTCTTGCTTGTCTATTTTATAGAGTCTAGGGAAATAATATTGAACTTGACCTTTAATAAGAGCCGTCTACATGGGTTTATGAGCTAACCAGGTTACCACACTTTATGAAGCCTTTATTCATGGCTTGTGGCAACTTTTATTTGGGTGAGTGACTTTTATGCAAGCAAATGGCTCTCTCAATATGAATAGGACTACAGAAGGAGCCTTTGACTAGAGGGACAGTACTGCCCTTAGCAATCTGGCATAGCAGAAGGATGCATTCAATTACATAGAAAAGAGTGCATTAGTTTTCTACTGCCATGTATTTCCACACTGTTTCCAGTCTAAAAAAATACAAATATATCATCTCACTGTTTCCATGGGCCAGTAGTCTGGACATGGATTGGCTAAATGTTCTGCTCAGGTATCAACTTCATTCAACATGCCAGCTGGGCCTGAATTCCTATCTTATGTTGGAAGGCTTCTTAAATCTCATTCAGCTGGCTAGAAAAATATATAGCATTTCAGCTATGAAACCTATGAAGGCCATTTTTCTAGACCAGGTGAGAAGTGTCATTCTAATACTTTATCATATTTCACTTTTTATGCATATCTATTTGTTTATATGCTTATTTACTTATTTTTTAATTGTAGTAAACAATACAAGATATTCTCAAATGATAAATATCTTAAGCACATAATGTGGTATTGTTAACTGCATGCACAATGTTGGAAAACAGAGCTCTGTAACATTTTATTTTAGGTATCTATCATCTCAATTTCTATTTTTCTCATTTTTACTGTTTCAAATAATTCAGTATTTGTCCTTTTGTGGCTAGCTAATTTTATTCAACTTAGTGTTCTCAGTTTTTTGACACTGTCTTACAGTGTTGAAAAAACTGGATGCCCACATGTATGATGAAATTGTATCCTTACGTTTCATAATACTTAACAATCAACTCAATGTTGATTAATGGCTTACATATAAGGCCTGGAACTATAAACTTCTTAGAAGACAATACAGAGAAAAACTCATCACATCAATTGTGACAATTTTTTTTTTTCGTTTGTTGGTTTTTGGACATTAAATAAAAGCTGAAACAATAAAAGTAACATTCACCAAGTGAAAATAGAACAAATCAGACAAGTCCTGTGCAGAAAAGGATTCAATCAAAAGACTGAAAAGTAAGCCTAGGATAGGAGAGAAGTATTTTCAAAATGATCTGATAAGGTGTAATACATAAACTATACCAAAGCCTATAATATAATATCAAAATCAAAGGCAATTTAAGAATAGACAAAAGTTGAGCCAGGTGTGATGACACATGCCTTCAATCCCAGCACTCAGAAGGCAGAGGCAGGAGGATCACCGCAAGTTCAAGGCCACCTTGAGACTACATAGTGAATTCCAGGTCAGCCTGAGCCCGAGTGAGAACCTAACTTGAAAAATATGAGGAAAATTTTTGAGCAGATATTATTTCTAATAAGATGTATAAATGGTCATCATGTGTATAAAAAGAGATTCTCTATTACTAATTGTCAGAGAACTACAAACCCCCAAAACAATGAAGCTAGGCATGGCGGTACATACTTTAAGTCTCATCACTTGTAAGGCAGAGATAGAAAGATCACTAAGAGTTCAAAATAGCTTGTGCTAGAATGAGTTCCAGGTCAATCTGGGCTAGACTGAGGAAAACCCCCACCTTGAAACCCTCCTCCTCGCCAGCCCTCTAAAACACAATGAGATACTTTTTTCTGATTATGATAGAATTTTAAAAAGAAACAAAACAAAATAAACAACAATAAAGAATAAGTGTCTGCTTGTATATGGAGGAATTAGAATGATTTTAATACTATTAGAGTGAAAATGGTGCATTTATTTTAGACAATGGGGGATTTTTTGAGTATTTAAAATAGAGTAATCTTATGATTGGGCAAATTGGGGAACATTACCAAAATATTGAAGTAAGGATTTTCAAGAGATGAATGTGCTCTCCTATTTACTATACCACTATTCACACAGCCACAACCAAAAGCAACCTACATGCCCATCAAGTTTTATATGCCAGTTAATTTCAGGCTGAGTAAAGACAATGTAGTGTATACACATATACAATGTTACAAGTTCTGCAAGATAAGGAAATTATTCCATTTGCTTTTTACTTTTAAGAATTTACCTGAGTAGGTCAGCCCTGGATTACCACTGAGCAGGGATAATCTCTCCCATTTAGGCCAATTTATTAAAAATAAATAAATAAATAAATAAAAGGTTTTTATACTATCTGCAGAAATCCCTTCATAGTAGCACAGCTATTAATGTTTGTTAATTCAAATATAGTATATGTAGCAGGGGCTGAAAATCTGGGAGACAGAGGGCAACTTAAGACTTTACCTACCTTGGGGAGTCTTTCTTAAGTAGAGTTTTAGCTATCCAGGTAAGAAATTACTTTTTAACTTGCTTAACTTGTTGTTCTCAACAGAATATGTAGGCTGGGGCTTAGGCTTTTGTCAACAAAGACACTTGAGTTCCAGATGGTACCAAAGAATCCAAGTTATTAGAGTAGTTGATGCCAGGTATCCAGCTAGTCAGTCTTCCTCCAAGTAAACATCCACCTCCAGCCAACCTGTTTCAATTATTTCTGGAATTTCTAATTGCCAACTTTTGAATGTGACTTTACATATCTGTACTTTAGTATGCCATTTTATTTTCAAAGGATGTGTACATGTTAGTGCAATGATTCTCTTATTATGAAAGGAGTAGTTTACCTTTTAGGGAGTTTTTATAGTAGCAAAAACATGATGATATTATAGTAGGTGTATATGCCAGTAGCTCTAAAATATACCAAATGGTAGGGTAATCAGAAGCTGAATAGAAATATGTGAACAGCCAGATAAGACATTCTTATGATCAGAGATAAATTCAGATTCTAGGATGCCTATTACATATACTTATAGGTTGGCTGTTCATATATTTAGAAGAAAGAGTGATACTTCTGTAAAGCGGTCAAAGGAAGATATAGGAGAGGATTGGAAGCCCTCCTCAAGCCTCACATAGATTAGCACCTGTCAGAATATTCACTAGCTAATATCCTTATCCTCAGCTCTGGAACACTGACAGAATAATGAGCTAGTCTGGCTTAGGTGACTTTTAGGAAACCAAAGTTATTAATAATATCACAGTCATACCTAGAAGTCTCAAAGACTATGAAGCCTATAGCTGTCCTTTCTGAAGGGGATTCAGTAAGAAAACCTTTAAACTACTATACTTGCCTGAACCAGAACTGGTAGTGGGAAATATAGAATCTTAAAATGGTGATAGGAACCTCCAAATTATTCACATGCAAATAAACACATATATTTGTAATTGGCATAAATCTAACTGGTGAGTTGGGAATCATAGTATAAACTGTAATCCCAGCATTTAGGAGCCTGAGGAATGAAAATGGCTATAAGCTCAAGATAGTCTGTGATATATAGTGAGACCTTGTCTCAAAATTAAAGAAGGAAGGAAGGAAGAAAAGAAAGAAAGAAAGAAAGGAAAAGGAAGAAAGAAAATAAAAGAATACAAGTAATGTAACTAAGGAAAATTAGCTTTTTGACAAATAGGAAACATATGGTGACCAGGGTTAGCCAAGATTAAAGTGAAAGCAAAAGGAATAATTAAATAATAACATCAGAGGCTTCTAATTGAAGGTAAAATGTAACCCATAAAGTTAGTTCAACTAAGTCATTAAAAGGATTAATAAATTACAAAGCAATAAAACCAATGCCCCTGCCAAACTGAAATAATTAGTATCCAGATATAGTATACTATTTATGGTTATTAATATTGATTGTCAATGCCACAGTATCTAGAATCATCCAGGAGGAAGAACTTCTGGGACTATGTGTGAAGGAGTTTTCTAGGTTGGGTTAATTAAGGTGGGAAGACCCACTTTAACTGTGGACATCACCATTCCATGGGTTCAGGTCCTGGACTGAATGTAAAGGAGCAAGTTAGCTGAGGAGCAGCATTTGTCTCACTCTGTTTTCTGGTTGTGGATTGAGAATGAGTAATTGCTTTATGTTTCTTTTCACACACCTTTCCATCTATGATGAATCCCTTAAGCTGAAACAAGCCTTTACATTGCTTTTGGCTTGATATCTTTTTTTTTTCCATTGCAATATTTACTAATTAACTATCTTAACTAAAGTGCCAAGTTTTTGACAAAACAATAGAAGTTACTAAGGTGCATGCATATGTGACTCATACAGAAATAAATGTTTGAACTAAGATGGTAGACTTAGCAGACAGAAACTTCAATACAGCCATTATAAATATTTGCAGAGACCTAAAAGAAACTATACTTAAATAATTCAAGAAGTTAATGATGATGAAATACAAACATAATATCAATATATTTTTAAAGTAGTTAAAGTAAAAGTCAGTAGTGGAAAAGTAAAATAGGTAAAAAATATCAGAATAATGACTCAGTCCATTTGAACTTGCAGAAAGAAAATATCCACTGAATATGAAGATATAACATTCAATATTTTAAAATCCAAAATAGGATAAAAATAACAGACCACAAAGAATTGTGGAATATTATTAAAGATGTCAACATTTGTTTAGTGGAACTACCCAATGAGAAGTGAAACAGGAACAGGATAAGTAATTGAGCAAATTAGGGTTCAAAATCAAGCACACTGATGTTAATACTTATAGGACAAAGGTGTATTTTGCCTCTCAGTTTCAGAGGCTTCAGTCCACAGTCAGTTGAGTCTGATGCTTTTGGGCTTGTTGTCATGCAGAACATCAGGAGGGAGTGTGTGATGTAGAAAAGCTCCTCAACTCATAAGAGCCAGGAAGCAAAAGAAGTGAGGTGTAAAGTGGCAGAGCTTCCAAGCCTTCCCTAAGAAAGAGTCCTCAGAAGCTCCCCCATGGTGCCATAGGCTGACAACCAAGCCTTTAACACAGAGGTCCTTCTGGGACATTTAAAATTCCAAACTATAATGACATTCATGTACATATATCCAGGCACTTCAGCAAAATCCAAATAAAAGAAGTCCAAGAAGGAAAATAGCCAGAGGTGCTTTAGTAAAATGTTGAACAATAAAGACCAAGAGAGAAATCTTGATAATAGCAAATGGTAAAGTAATTGCTGAATAAGCTGCTGGGTCATCAAAAATAACAGAGGGCAAAAGACAATGGGATGGCATATGAAATGTGCTAAGGGCAAAAACTGTCGAAAAGTTTTATATCTAGAAATACTATGTTTCAAATATGAAGGTAAAATAAGATGTGCCAAATAAAAACTGAGAGAATTTGTGGCTAGTAGATCTTCCTTAAAATAATGATTAGAAGTTCTTCAGATTGAAGGGAAATGACATGAGACAATAACTCAAGGACATAAGAGGAGAAAAAAAGAAATGTCTTTAAAGGCAATTCTGTGAGTAATTCCAATAACCTTCAGCATAACTATACAGTTATTTTCTTAGTTTACATGATTTAAACAATAATTGTATAATAAGACCGAGGGGTAGGTAAGACAAAGAATAGTAATATATTTGATAGTAAGAGTGCAGAAGAAATGGGAAGGAATATAGCCATATTGATATAAGGAAATGACATTGGATATCTCAAATTCAGTAGAAAAATTAGAACCAGACAGAATATTTAAGACTGTTTCTAATAAACAGTTATATATATATATCTAACTGTGTGTGCTTTTATTTCTTCAGCCTGCAAAACATTCAAGATTTGGGGTTAGAGAGATGGCTTAGTGGTTAAAGGCTTTGCTTGCAGAGTCTGCTGAACCAGTTTCACTTTCCCAGACACCCACATAAAGCTGGACAAATATTCATAGACATCAGAAATTCACACACACACACATGCAAATAAATTAATGTAAGATAAAATAAAATAGTTATAGCAATGTATTGCCTCAATTTATAAAGCTCTAGTATTTACAATAAGAAATAATATTTACATAAGAAATAAATAAAATAAAATAAATAAAAATAAGAAATAGTATTTACAATAAGAAATAAAAACACAAAAACGTAGGGAGGGAAGAGAAATACTATATATAAATTGCTCAATTTAAAGTAATTTAAATAAAGAAAACAACCAATATTGACAAATAGAAAAAAAAGTCAAAATGGGAGATGTAATTATACTACACCAGTAATAATGTTATCTGTGAGTGATTTATAGCTCATACAATTAAAAGGTTGAACTTTTCAATATGACATAACTACATTTTGTCAACAAAAGTTATGTTTTGGGTTCAGAGACATAAACAGATTAAAATTCAAAAGGCGCTTCCTCAACTTGATATAGAGCCCCCCAAAAAATAGTTGAGATTAACAATAACGGAATGAACACTCTCAATCTAAGGTCAGGAAGTCGACAAGAATGTCCTACCTCATTTCTTTGATCTACCATGGGTTACTTTCTACAATTATGGAAATTGTCAATAAAAAAACTAAATTAAAAATAAGATAAAATAAATTTGTACTGTAGGTTCAATCCTATTCAATTAAGCAGAAAAAAAGGACCAATTTAGAAAGGAGTAAATAACTCCATCTCCATTTGTGAGTTATAAAATCCTGTATGCATAAAATATCAAGGAAATATTGTACAAATATTAATGCTAATGAAAAGATTAGCAAATCTGTAGCATTATAGATCAGTTACAAAATCAATTATTTCTATGGACTATAAGTAAAAATATATAAATTATTAAAACATTGCTATTTATAATTGCATTACAAAATAAAATGCTTAAGTGAAATTTGACAAAATGCATGTAATTCTTGTACAAGGAAAATTATATGATAAAAGATATTAAATGGACTTTAAAGAGTAGAAAAATATACATGTTTATGGATCTGAATACTCAATATTGTTGAGATGGTAAAACTCCCTAAATTGTTCAAAATTTCAATATAATCTCTCTCTCTCTCTCTCTCTCTTTCCCTCTCTCTCTCTCTCTCTCTCTCTCTCTATATATATATATATATATATATATATATATATATATATATATATATGGACTGCATCATCACCATCATGATTTGAAACCTATGTGGGAACAGGGGAGATGGCTCAATGGGCAAGAGCACTTACTTATTCTTGAGAATCTGAGAATGATCCTTAGCAACCATGCAAAAAACCTGGTACAAGGACACATACCTGTAATCCCATCAATGAGGGGGAGGCAGGCAGATCACTAGGATTCCCTAGTTATCCTGCCTTACTGTCTCTGTCTCTCTTTCTCTCATAGTAAATAAAAAAAAGTTCCTCAGAAGATCAATTTGGCTTATTGTGCATGCACCCAGACCTACTGCAGATTAGATAGGTATGTTTTAGGACATATTTGAATACAAACAGACACAAAATAATTACTGATAGAGGCAGCTCATGTGGGGCAGATGGTGGAGAACACTGCTAGAACCAAGATACATCAATAAACCAGGAACAGGAAGCCAACTGTCTATTATGAGACGGGTCAACTCCACATCATCTGCCCTGACCCAGAGGTCACTGCAGAGGAAGCAGTGACACAATACTGCTCTCACTGCTAGCCTGAAAATCAGTTCTAGAAAAATGGGAATAGACACCTTGTTCACTCAAACCTCATCAGAACAGAGAACCAGATACTACAGAGAACCCAACACTAAATCAGAGCTCTATCTTGCTGGCTAAGGCTCAAGGAACATTGCAGATGAGGAGGCGGAAAGATTGTAATGGTGGGTGGGAATAGCCTGAGACACCGTGTTCCACACCCCTCGCAGAGACTAAGTCCTCTTGTCACCGCAGTCAATACCAATAACCCAGCTGAAGATGCTCAGCCAATCCGGGACAGTGGAGAGGGGGTGCATAAGTACAACCCTTCATATATATATGTGTGTGTGTGTGTGTGTGTGTGTGTGTATATATATATATATACATATATATATATATATATATATATATATATATATATATATATATAATTAAAATTAAAAATCAAGTGAAAAATAAAAATTATATGTAAAAAAAAGAATTACTGATGGACACTAGGATTATTTGGAGCAGGGTATACATACAGTTCAATGCAAGTGGTAGTCCCAGGGTGCCAACAGGTTGCTAGGTGATTGTTAGGAAAGGGGTGTGTTTACTGCTCAACCCTAGCAGTTTCTGGGGTGGGTAAGCTGTTTCCTATGCTTACCTGCCTCACAAATGTGCATCAAGTTATGAGAGTCTAAATAAAATGTGATATATCCATGCAATTGAATTATTTTGGCAATCAAAATAAATGAGCTACTAAATCATATTTAGATAATCATGACATTTAAAATGCTTCTAAGTTATAAAATGTGGTTTGATTCAGGTGTCCCCATAAAACTCTAAGTTCTGAAAGCTGTATCCTTAGCTGGTGGCAATTTGGAAAATGGATCCTTCTGGAGGTGATATATTATTAGAGGTGGGCTTGAGGGTGTCATAGCCAGCTTCCCCTTGCCCTTGTTTGGCACACTTTAATTTTCTGTTGTCCGCCTGTTGTTGGCCAGGAGGTGATATCCACCATCCACTCATATCATCATTTCTCCTGCCATCATGGAACTTCTCCCCGAGTCCATAAGCCAAAATAAACCCTTTCCTTCCACAAGTTGCTCTTGGTCAGGTGTTTTCTACCAGCAACTTGTACCTGACTGTAACATGGAAGCTAGTCACAAAATAACATGAATATAAAGATTCCATTTATATTAAAGTATGCACATAAGAAAATGTATAAATGCAGAAAATATGTTATGTGCATGGAACTAGTGTAGATGGAGGATAAATAGAAGTTACCTTTTAATGAGAACAAGAATTGGGTGGGAGAAGGTGTGCAAAATGTTAGAAAATTTGGCTGAGGTGATTGTTGCACAAACCCATCAATATCCTGAAAAGGTTTTGAATTGTGTACTTTAAAGGGATGGGTTTATGGTGTGTAAATTCTATCCCTATAAAATAATTTGAAAAAAATTATTTTTGGTTTTCAAAATATTTTATGGGGATTGATATGTACGACCTTGGGCTTTTGAAGCCTGAGCAAGAAAATATGTTGAAACTGGCATATCATAGGCCTGTGGGGTCACAGTCACAGAAGAAACAGAGCAACAGTTTACGTGAGAAATATGCTGGCTCTGCACTGGAAATGAATCAAATGATGGAAACAACTCTTTCCATGCCACGGATCTAAAAAATTCTCTAAGTTTACCCTCAGTTTTTTAATTTGTTTAAGTTGTCAAACAGATATTTAGATATCACTCATTCTGAAATTTTCAAACACAATTTGTTTTTGTTGATTCCTTTCTTTCTCTCATATACCCTCTCATTCCCCCAGGCCCCCTCCTTCTTGTAGGACAAATATCCTCTTGTCCTTACCTCCCCCTTTTCCAGTTTTTCTCTTTATATTCACTTTCGGTTATGCTTCTGTATATGTTTAGTTCACATTTGCCCTTCCCCCACATATACATACTTACAGATAATGCATGCTAAGTCATATCAGAGATAACATGTTTGTCTTTCTGAGTTTGAGTCACTTCAGTTAATAGTTTTCTTTCCCAAACTGTCCACTTTTCTGAAAATTTCATAATGTAATTTTTCTGTATGGCTGAATAGAATTCCATTGTGTCTAGCCACCATGTTTCATTATCCATCCATTTGCTGATGGGTATCTTGGCTGATTCCAGTTCTTCTTAAAGGACTAAGCTAAAACATGCTGTTAAATGCCTGCTCACAAGAAGGCATGGAAGAACACAGTGAAAAATATAAATGGAATTAGGAACGATTAAATCAAATTTAGAATCTCTGTAGAGAGGGAGTAAGACAGCATATGGTGACTAGAGCTGTTAGCAGTTTAAATTCTAGACTTCACAGGAATGCAGCAATCGCTCACATGGCGGCCTGACATGGCAGTATGAGTAGGTGTTTTATCGTCCAAAATAGTAATACTTATTAAAAATTAACTTCATGAGAACTTTCTCCCAACTGTGTACACATGTGTATTTAAATATAGACTGTCACTGACTACATGGCAGTCACAATGGCTCTGTTTGTGGTTTAAATGTAGCATGTCCCCCCCACAGACTCGCATGTTTTAAAACTGACGTCCCCAGCTGTGGCACTTCAGGAAACCTGAGGGACCTTTGAGAGATGGAACCTTTCTGGAGGAGGTGTATCACTTGGGCAGATCTTGGGACTTTATAGTCCAGCACACTTGCCAATTCTGGCAAGCTATTTCACTCAGGCTGTGTTTCCTCTAAAACACTTTCTATCTTAGGATGTAATGCCCAGCTTCCTGCTCGTGCCATATTTTTCCAACCATGCAGAAACTTCCCCTCAAAATTGTAAGCTGAAATTAGCCCTTTCCTTCCATAAACTGCTTGTGGCCCTGCTGTTTATCTCAGCAAGGAGAAGATAACTGCTACAGATCCCGTAGTTTTATCTCTTTCCTTCAAATATCATTAAGCTTAGTTTTAACTCTGCCTAGACATGAAAATATCTTGGGCAAGGATGTTTCTGAACAGGTGAGTTGATAAACAGACTGGTTTATCTCTATATTGTGATGGAACTCAGTAATAAAGAGGATGAGCTTTAAGCACCACAAGACATAGAGGACTCTTAAATGCATAGTACTACCTGAAAAGCTCTGATCTGAAAAGTCTACATATTATCTGATTCCATCTAGGGGAATTCATCTGGAAAATGAAAAACTGTGAAAACTAAGTTGTAGTAAGCATCAGTAGAATTGGTAAGGAACCTAGAAGGAGAGAGGGGAAACAGGGAGGCATGAGAGGTGGGGATACTTGACAGGCAAAGAGAAGGACAGAATGTAAGGGGTGGATGGTTCTGGAGATGTACTGGGTAAAGGTGAGAGAGTAGGGCCATAAACAAAATTAATGATGGCATGAATTAGTGCTATAGAAATCTTCCTCTTGGTTAGCTAATTAAACAATATTTCTCTTAGGCTAGAGAGATGCCTTGGTGGTTAAAGGCACTTGCTTGCAAAGCTTGATGACTCAGGTTCAAATCCTTAGTACTCACGTAAAGCCAGATGCACAAAGTGGCTCACACATTTGGAGTTCTTTTGCAGGGACCTGATGTACCCATTCTCACTCTTTGTCTCTGTCTCTTTCTCCCTTCTGTCTTTCTCTCTGCTTGAAAATAAATGATAAATTTTAAAAAGTTATTTTTAAAGTATTTTATTCATTTGAGAGAGAGAGAGAGAGAATGGATGGGCAAATGAGGGCCTCCTGCCACTGCCAATGAACTCCAGATATGTATGCCACTTTCTTGTGGCTTTATGTGGATACTGAGAAATCGAACACAATCTGTCAAGATTTGCAAGCAAGTGTTTTTAACTCCTGAACCATCACTACAGCCCCCAAATAAAATATTACACACACACACACACGCACACACACGAAGATACTTTGGGCAGAAGTGCCCTGAAAAGGTGGAAAATGCTTTATCCTAAAACCATAGGCTCTTGCTAGTAAATCCCAGTGCCAGAACTGAGTCACTCTCCATACAGATCTGTTGGTCAGGGAGTCACATGAGGCACTCAAAATAAGGCAGACCATTGCCAAAGCACTTAGTTATTCACTAGTTCTAAAGGGTAAGACCCTGTTTCTGAAGACACCATAGGCTATGGTCATAAGAGATCAAGAGATAATTCTGGAACTGAGACGGAATTTAGCTTGGTGGTATCTAGCTCTCATAGTGGTGGAAAGCACTATGCAGGTAGCTGGGGGATAATAGTCACTAACAGTTTGAACTAGCAGTGGATCCTGTGAGCTGCAAAATCAACTAGCCATGCAAAATGTACACAGCAGTGCAACAGTGGCACGTGGTCTATGGGGATAATCAACTTCTCTCTGATTAGATATGAAGCTGGTCAGTGGGAAAGTACTCATACCTGGTGCTGGGAACCAAGTCTAAAACCTATGGCTGTGGAGGTCATAGATCCTAGAGGAAAGCTTCCACTGTTTGGCTAAAAGGAGAGGTTGTACCCCTCACAAAGTTTCCTAAATGTCTATATTTCTCCCCTTTGATTTATGATGCTCTCACTCTTGGTCAGTTTTATAAATAGCAGGGAATATCCATGAACCACCAATATGATAAGAAAAGAAACCTGTATGCCTAGCACAACATGAGTTATCTCTATCACATCTGCTGGGGCAGAGGAAACATTATAGGGGAAGTGACATCTCACTGCCCCTCCAGGGAGATTGTGGTTTACACTGAGGAAATTAAAAATTCATCAGAGTAGAAAATCAGAGGTTGTTAAGAGCTCAATACTGAAAAAAAATTATGACTAACCTTCCAATGCTCAGGGAAAATCGAGGAGGAGGGGGCAGAAATGTAAGGATACAAAGGTGTTCTGTGTGGTATTCCCCTGCCCCACACATACACAGAGACCAGCTGGTACATTCATGACCCCACAGTGAATACTGATAACTCCACTGAGGAGGGTCCTCAATGGAAGGTGGAGGGAACAGAAAGGGAAAGAGAACATAAGACTATAACCTGATGAGAATATGACTAATATGTAGTTGTAATATATTCATGTGATAAAGTTCTCAATAAAATAATAACTAAAATAAAAATACATTATATAATATAAAAATAAATAAAACAAAAATTTGAAAGTTGAAAAAAATAGTCAGTGGTGCCTAGGGGCTCATATAAGGGGAAACAGGGTGACTTTGTATAGTACAGAGGTTTATAGGTCAATGAAACTATTCCTCATGACAATAATGATGGACACATGCCAAATTCAAGGCATGTACAACAGAAAGAGTGAACTCTAAAGTAAACTTCAATTTTAGTTAATAATTCCATGTCATTATTGCATTACCACTGCAACAATCTGGTACATGAATGCAAAGTATTAATAAAAGAGAAAAATTGGGGATTAGTGGAAAACAAGGAAGTACTTGGGACTCTGTACTTTCTTCTCAATGGTTGTACAAACTTCAAAAAAGCTACTGAGAAGCAACCAGCCTAGCAAGTATGTACACACCAGTGCAATGGTGGCACACAGCCTTGGTGGGTAACCACTGGCCTTCTGATTGGCTAACAGATCCACTCTGTGAAAAGAAAAAGACATATGGAACTGGGAACCATGTCAAAATCTTATGGAAGCAAAGATTATGTTCTCCAACCAGAAGCCCCCACTAGTCTTTGACTGAAAGAGGGGCTACATACATCAAAATCTCCCTAAATTAATAACACTTTTTCCATTTAATTTAACCTATGATGACTTCACTCTCTGTTAGATAATCTATTTTTCTTTTTCAGAAGGTAGCAAGACTAAAGAAGATAAATCACCCTTGTATTTTAGCCAAGGCCCAGGTGAAACCACAGAGGAATTGTGTAGATAAGCAAGAATGTTGCTTCCAGGGTGAGCCTGACAATCATTTCCAGGGTGAAAGAGACAGATGCTGAAGGCACTCAACACCTACCAAAGCAGAGATCCAAAAGCTACTGAGAGCTCATCACTGAAGTAGACCTAAAACACACACACACAGTGGCTCAGAGAATTTTGCAAAAGAAGGAGCAGAAAGATTTTAAGAGCCACAGGTTGGGATATCACACCCAAAAGTATTGTTGCCCCCCCGCCATAACTTCTGCTGCTCTCACAATTCATAATCTACAAGCCCATGGGGAATAGCAGAAGGATGGAAAGAGGGAAAAGAAGATACCATTACATGGTATAGCCATACAAAGTGTGTTCTTAAAAGTAAATAAATAAGGGCTGGAGAGAGAGCTTAGCGGTTAAGCGCTTGCCTGTGAAGCCTAAGGACCCCGGTTCGAGGCTCGGTTCCCCAGGTCCCACGTTAGCCAGATGCACAAGGGGGCGCACGCGTCTGGAGTTCGTTTGCAGAGGCTGGAAGCCCTGGCACACCCATTCTCTCTCTCTCCCACTATCTGTCTTTCTCTCTGTGTCTGTCACTCTCAAATAAATAAATTAAAAAAAAAGTAAAAAAAAAAAGTAAATAAATAAGCCTATTTAAAAATTCCTGAGAAGCTTCCAAAACTTTATCAGCACTGCTTTTTTTTTTTAATTCAGAAATCCTTATTTAATTGTTTTGTGTGAGATAGGATCTCATGTATCTCAGGTCAGCCTCCAACTTACTATGTAGCTGAAAATGAAATTGAACTTCTTTAATTCTACTGCCTCCTCCTTCTAAGTGTTGGAGTCACAGGTAGGTAGAGCCATGCACTATTTGTGCAGTGCTAGAGGTGAAGCCCAGGGCTTTGTGCATGTAGCCAACCACTCTACCAATGGAGCTTTGTCCCCAGCCCCCAGATGGAAGTATATGTTTTAATATGTGATAACTTAGGATGTTATATATACTTATTTGATTAAAAAAAAAAAGGTAGGCCAAAAGGATTGACTCTAATTAAAAAGGAAAGCCTACTGCAGGTAGAATCCTAACAAACATCATGGATTCAAGAATCACCTTGATCAATTGTAAGAGCCCATTATGAGGCAAGACCTTCTACCACATAACAATAACTACAACAACAAAAAAATGATTAAGGGCGTCAAGCACCAGCAACTCTCCTGGATTTATATCCACAGTACTAGGTTGCAGGCATGTGTTATCATGCTTTCTTTTTTTTAAATGTGTGAGTCAAATTCAGGTTCTAATACAAGCATGACAAGTTCTCTTATTCTCTGAGCAATCCATCCAACCCCATTCCTTTTTGTTCTTTTCAATTATGATGTTTTATTTATTTTATCGGTGATAAGGACTTTATAAGTTTTCCTATGAGCAAATCTATTGCTGCAGGCATCCAAATCTCTTATAGAGTAAATGGCATAAGAAATTGGACAGATCTTTAAATTTATTAGGCTCAATTCAAAGCTTTTACTTGGAAAAGATATTTTGATATTAAATGTAAAATATCTTTGGATATTTCAAAATAATCTTCCTGTGAGATTCATAATAGAAGAGGATTTATATTTATAGATGGGACAGAGCTGAGATGTTATTGATGGGACATACTAAAGTTTATTGAAAAAAATTTGATTAATTGTAATGGATGTGAATTGATATAATCTGGCTTGGGAATACTGAAAGGTATAGTTTTTGTTAAGCAAATCTTAGAGTTGATTTGCTTCCTGATGGATTGTTGAATTTTCTGTGGGACATACCTCACTAATCAGATTTGCAGGAAGAAATTATGAATATTTTGTGTGGGGCCTCTTCACTATAGACAGGGATGGTTCTGACAAAAATGCTAATATGCCTACTCGAGAAGGTCAATCACAGCCCAGAATAAATAGGTCAGATGACTAAGTTCAGCAAGTAAGAGTGAAAGGTTGGAGTCGACTGTTACTGCCACATTTCCATTTCTTAGCCATTTCTGCACAGGAGAATCCCATGACTGATGGTACAGTGGAATCAACTGAAGAGCTTCCTCATGCTCATGTGACATGGAGACTAATTAAGAATATCTGGGAGGAAATGCTAGGGAGATAATGTGGTTGGTAAAGTTACTGCCTTGCAAAAAAAATGAGGACCTGAGTGAGCTGCACAGAACCCATGTAATGATTACATGGCATGGGGTACTTCTAATCCCAGTGCTAGTAGAGGTGGAGGCAAGTGGCCAACCAGTCTGACCCACTGAGTGAGCTCTAGGGCAATGCGAGACTGTGTCTCAGAAAAGGGGGTTGGCATCCCTAAGAAGCGACAGCTGAGGTTGTCCTCTGGCTTCCTCATGCACTTGCACTTACATAGAGGCACCTGTATACACATGGATATGCATATACACAAAATTTTTAGAAAGTAAGATGAGATACACCCCAAGAAAATGAATCATTATTTCTCTGGTGATTTGAAAGAATGCACTGATGTTAATAGATCACCCATTCCTTTTCATACTCATTAAAATTGTGTCTGTTAGCAGAGAAGTGCAATATCTTTGCCTCCATGCTGAGATTTACTTTTTGCTGTAGTTGACCCAGATGGGTGCAGCTTGTAGTATTCTTTCTTAGCCTGTGTCTATCGGTAAATCTGAAAAATTTAGTGTGAGTTATTATCGGCTTGTCCTTCTCCAACTTAGCTTTCACCACTAATTAAAGCTGAGAATTTGATCTTTGTCATGCTTCCAAATATGCCTCACAATTGGTTCCAAAATAAGGACCTGATTTATTTGTCCTGTAGAATCTCCCACAAATAGTATGACCTGTAAAACACTTAAGAACCAGGGAATTTGTGAGTAGCTCAGTTACTGCAAAACACCTGCCTTGCCATGCATCGGAAAGTTAACAAACCTTCCCCTTCCTCTCACCCTCTCCTTCTGAAACTCTAGTTTTCCTTCACTAGCTCATTCTCCAGGACCACATAGGATAGGCCTGTCTTTACCAGATACGCCTGACTTTGAGTCTCTTGATTCAAAGTTCTTGACTCAAAGCCTTATGTTCTATTACATTGGTTCTAACATTCACTGAAACAACTTACTACTTAAAGAACCAATTCCAAAAATGAGCCTACTCCAGGGATCTCAAGCCGCAGACTAGTAAGACATAGCATATTATCATCACATCCCTTCTGCTTTCATGTTCTATACTTGCTGAAAGTCCCAGTGGTATAGAGGGCCTGGCACATCGTCAGCAGGCTGGGTTTGAATACATTCCTGAGAAAGGTGTTGGCTGGATGGGCTGGGAAGATGATTCACTGGTTAAGGTGCTTGCCTACAATGCCTAAGGACAAGGGCTCAATTGTCCAGCACTCATGTAAGGCCAGGTTCACAAAGTGGTGCATGCATCTGGAGTTTGCAGTGGCTAGAGGGCCTCGCATACCCATGCTGTCTCTACCTGTTTCTCTCTCCTTGCAAATAAATAAATAAAATATTACAAAAAATGCATTGGCTCAAAAAGCCTCTACAATTCACCAGCTTTTTTCTACTATTTATATTTAATCTACATCTTCTATGTAATCTTCAACAGCCCTTGAAATCTTTTAGTTTCTTAGTTATGAAATTACTCAACCTCTGATGGTAGGACTTAATGAGATAATTATATACACTTTTGTAAATTTTAGGGAAAAACAGTAAATTCAGTTTATACTAAAATAGTCCAAATATATTCACTGAATTTCAGGTGAAATCTGAGTGCTGTATTAGTTACTTTTCTTGTTGCTGTGAAAAAGTGTCTGACCAAAGTATCATAAGGAAATGTTTGTTTTAGTTTACAGTTTTAAGGTCCATCCAATATAGTAAAGAAGATATGATGGTAGGATGCAGTTAGTCACATTGCATCATAATCAAGAAACAGAGAAAGCCTGGTGTGGTGGTACATGCCATTAATGCCAACACTTAGGAAACAGAGGTAGGAGAATCACTGTGAGTTCAAGGCCAGCCTTTGACTACATAGTGAATTCCAGGTTGGCCTGGGCTAGAGTGAGGCCCTATCTTGGAACTATCCCCTGCCAAAAAAAGAGAGAGAGAAACAGAGCAGAGAGAGAAAAGTGTTTGTGCTTAGCTTGCTTGCTCCTTTTTATGAACTCTGTGTCCACAGCCAATGTAATGGTGCCACTATTATTCAAGGTGGGAATTCCCGCCTTGAACTAACTTAATCTAGAAACTTCTTCACAGATATGCTCAGGGGTTTGCATCATTAGTGAGTCTAGATCCCACCAACCAAATGGACAATCAATATTGACCATCATAAGTTGTGATTTGTATCTTTAAAAGTTGATAACATCATTTTTTAAGCAAAAGTTATTGGTTATAGTAAGTTATAAGAATGACCATAGTCATTTTGTTTATCTAATGCCTCTTTTTATTTTTTTATTGATTTTCAAGAAGAGACAGTGACATAGAGAAAATGGGTGCACTAGAGCTCCCTGCCACTGTACATAAAATCCTGCTACTTTGCGCATCTGACTTTATATGAGCACTGGGGAATTGAACTCAGGTCATGGAGCTTTACAAGCAGGCATTTTAACCCTTGAGCTTTTGCTCTAGCCCCTATTATCTCTTCTTGAAGAACTACTTATAAATATTCAATATTTGTTCATAAATATTCTTCGGTATTTTCACTGTTTCATGAATCTTTAATTTTATTTAAAAATTACTTCAACTGAATGCTACTTATCTAGTGAATTATCTAAAAGTTGATTTTTAAGAAAGTATTAAAATGTACCTTGTTAGAACACTCTGTTTCATTTTGCTTTCTTTTATTGTTTAGATATGTTTTTATTTAGCTTTTCTATAATACAGGATTTGGATATTTTCTTTTTTATTAAAATATTTTATTTATTTGAGAGAGAGATAAAGAGCCAGATTGAAAGAAAGAGAGAATGAGAATGGGTGCTCAAGGGCCTCTAGCCACTGCAGACAAACTACAGATACATGTTCTACCTTGTGCATCTAGCTTACATGGATACTGGAGAACTGAGCCTTGAACCTGGGTCCTTAGGCTTGACAGGCAGGCGCTAAACAGTAAACCATCTCTCAAGCCCAGTTTTGGATATTTTCTAGAAATGTACATATTGATATGTGTGCTAGATGTCACTGGAGGAAACAGTGTTTCTAAGTTGTAGTAATAGTAGTCAGAGTTTTGGAGATTTGTATTTGATTCCATCTCTTTAAGAACATTATAACCCCTGCCTGCCAATAATAACCATGTGCTCAATTTTCTTATCTGTGAGAAAAAGATGTTAGACTATTTTTAAATTTCTCTCTCTAGCTCCAATGTGGCATTTTATTAAAATGACTTAGGGGCATTATTCTTGATTTATGGTTATTATGATAAACTATTTACATGCCCATAGAATTTCATTTAAAATTTCTACCTAACACCAACATGATTCCCCTGGTAGTCTTATACTGGAAATCTATAGGGAATACAAAAGGCATATCGTGATTAATTCACACATGTAAGCATTTGTTTCTATTCAAATTCACATCTAGTTTTTCTGAATAATTGGGATGCAATTATGCAAAGGTGAGGCATAATGTGTGCTCAGAAAAAAGATGCTATACAGAATATAGCTTTTTTCCTCACTTGACGATCCTTAAGATAATCCCACAAGAGAACCAGTGAGGTGGCTCAGGGGTTAAAGATCCTTGCTTGCCAGGCTGGAAAGATGGCTCAGCAGTTATGGAAGTTGCCTGCAAAGCCAAGGGATCCAGAGTTGATTCCCCAGTATCCATGTAAAACCAGATGCACAAAGTGGTACATGCATCTGGAATTTGTTTGCAGTGACTGGAAGCCCTGACATGCCCATTTTTTCTCTCTCTCTCCCTCTTTCTAATAAATAAAATAATATATATTTTTAAAAAATCTGCTTGCTTGCAAGGCCTAATGGCCTGGGTTTGATTCCTAGTACCCATGTAAAGCCAGATATACAAAGTAGTGCATGCATCTGGAATTTATTTGTAGCAGCAGAAGGCCCTGGCACACCCATTGTCTATCTTTTCCTTTCTGCCTCTCTTTCTCTCCTTTTCTCTCTCTCAATCATGATTAGAAAAATATTTCTTTAAAAAATTCCCACAAGATTTAGGAAAGTTTTGTGCTTGAAGGCAGTTTTCAGGTTTAGTCTTTGATTTTGTCATCTCTCCTTTTGGTGTGTGTGTGTTAGTGGACACACATGTGTGCGGCCTATTCAAATGAGTGGGTAGGTCAGAAGAGAGCATGGAGAATGTTAGGTGTTCTCTCGTTTCTCATCCACCTGTTGCTCCTTCAACCCAAATTTACCATTCTCGCCACTTTTAAAGACAATGAACACAAGCAACTCTCCACTGTTTCTCTTGTTTCTGCCCCCTGTAGGAGTGGAGTTTCAGATATGTGTTGGCATGTCCAACTGTTTACATCAGTGCTAGTGAAACTAACTCAGGCCCTTAGACTTATACAATAAGCACTCCTGAACTTTGTGCCATCTCTCCAGGCCTGGTTTTGCTCTTGCTTGGGTTTCTTTTCATAGAAAGTAGAGCCATTGTCAAAAATAGAGTAAATGTGATTTCATGTGTGGCTTGGAACTGGCTGAATGCCATGCCATTTGTGTTCTATGCAAGCCATACAGTTAAGATTTGTGAGTAAATAAACACCATCCTTTCATGAAAGAGGCTTAGAAGTATTGAGGTCATTTTGAAAACATTATATCCTCAGGTTTTTGCAAAAATAGCCAAGAATCTATAGACTATAGAGCTTTCATGAATATTATAGTGTTTATACCCCTTAAATGTAGTGGATAATTAACAACCACCTCCTTTTATGTTTAAGGGTTATTATCAGAAAATAGTATTGGCTTTATGCTACCAAGATGACTAAATCTTACTACCTCCACTACTATATTAAAAACTAAAACAAAACCTTCTTCTTCTTTGCCACCTCTAATGTGATTGCCTTTACTCTCATTACTGAACTAGTCTTCTGAATCCTTCAGTAGTCAGCAATGGCTATCTGCGGAAGAATTTTACTCTCTGGAAAACCAGGACCCTGACTTGTTATATACAATTGCATGTTCATTTCCTCATACCATCCAATGCTCACTGCATTGGAAAAATATAAATTTTATTGAGTGTACAAATTGAATATTCAGCTACCCACACAAAGAAAACATTTTCCTAGGCAAATCTTGTCTTTATATTTCTCTAATAGCTTCTGACAATGACCCAAGTAAAATTCAACCTTCATTGCTTAATTTATGAAGCTCTTCAAAGTCTAATCCTTGCCTCTGTATCTTCATCTCTCATTCCTACTTTATTTATAATCTGTCCTCTAGCATCTTCCTGAATTTATTATGCCTTAACTAAAGGTGTCTTTTTTCTAAGTAAACTTGATCTTCTAAGACTTTGGTCAGTAATTTTGTCCTTTGAAATACCATCATTGATGTTTCAAGAACTGCCCAAATGCTACTGTTCATATCCTTTATTCTTTGTGTAACTTTGTCACAGTGATATTCAACCTATAGAGCAAGTGTTGCATTTCCCATCTCCACAAGTGCCCAGCATGTAGTAGACGCTTACAAGTATTCTGTGACTGAATGAAGTCAGGATAGCAGTTGTGAAAGCATGGTAGCTTTAACATTCATGGTAGGGGAGTTTGATGGAGTACCCCACATAAGCCTGGGGACATTTATTCTCTCTGTTATTAAAGTCTCATTAGAGTGTTCTTCCACTAAATGGACTAAATTGCTTTTCTTTGTTCTCAAAGTAATTCTCAGTAGTGAGCTTGGTGTGACTCTATCCCCAGATGACTATTGTCCTAACCTTTCTTTGTACCAAAGCTTGACTTCATTTCTCTTTGATTGCTTTTGTTGATAGAGCAGGTGGCTTATGTTTTATTCCTGAACAATTTCAAAGGCTCAGGCTGGCCCAAGTAAGGCTATGTTGTAAAATGCTAAATGATTTGTTTGGCAGTGATGAAATTATTTTGGCATCTTGAACACATAGCTAGTCTCAGAATTCTCCATAATAATGACAATATTGTGCTAGTATAATGGCCCTCAGGAATGAAGAGAAATACAGCATTGATTTGACAGGACTTAATGTTTAAGTGGCTCCTGCTGCATTTACTTTTGGATGGAAATAGAAAAAATGATAGGTACACCAAATACCATGTGAACCTTTGGATGCCATTGGTGCATAAATTAAAATAGCCCCAGGTGAGATTTTTAGTTACTCCTCTTTGATTTACTATCTTTCTTAAAATGGAACACAAATCCACTCTAACCTATTTTAGGTCAACTATTGCATTTGCTTATTTCCCAAGTATAACTCACTTCTCTAAATTCTTAACACTTTAGGGTAAAATGATATAAAACTCCACATATCTAGTAAAAACAAATATTGCAGGAAATGACAAGCCACAATCTGGGGATAATTACAGTATGCTGTTTCTCAAGAATGAATAGAAAATGACTTTTCAGGAATATATTTGATGACTTCAGAGGATGAATGGATGTTTCCTTTTTCCATATTTGTTCATGTATTTTTAAAATAATTTACAGTATTTTCAAACACAATTCAGTTTTGTTAATTATTGATACCTCCTACCTCACTTTCCCTCTGCCTCCAAAATTCCCCCTATCCTGTATTTTTCTTTCTTCTGTTTACATGCCACAAATATCCTTTTGCCTTTGGCTCCTTCTACTTCATCTCTGTATAATCACTTTTGCTTATAGTTCTATATTTATAGATTTTATCCAGACCTACCCCAACTCCCACCAATATATTATTTCTACAAAAAAAATTCTAGAGGGAATGGAATCTTTTTTATTTTGTAGAAACAATTAATTCTTTGCTTTTCATTCTAATGTTGCCTAAGGTTAAGCATATGCTCTCAGCCTGCATCATTTTAAAAAATTCATCTTCCTAGTATACTAAGTAATCATTGACACTCTAAGTGTATATCTTTGCATGAGCAGGAGTTTGCTTGGTGAAAGCCAGTATCTGGACAAGCAAACCAAGAGAAAGCAGGTGATTAGGCCATGGTCATACTCATATCTGATACAAAAACCAAGCTAGAGACGTCACTCTGGTCCCTTTATATAGCTTATGTTTCATTTATATAATTCTAGTACCAGAATTGTCCTTTTCTTTTAAAGGCCTCTATACATTAAAAAAAGATTGAAATTTTCACGTCAAAGAAATTGGCTTTCAGAAGATTGTTTATAGATGCATGAGTAAAGTTTCCCTATCCTAATTTCCTAAAGCTTTCTTTTGTTCTAAAGCATCTTTAATAAACAAAATCTTGTTCAGGTTATTTTGGGATACCTGCTGTGGGCAAGATATATGCTAGAGGTGAAGCATATTTCCATATTTAATATGTATTCAGATTTAAGTTTTACTTGATACCCTAGGAATTGTTGAAAGGTATTCTAAGACATCCTTCTGGATTTGTTTACACCATATTATGTTGTTCCTAATCTTTAATATAAATCAACTTGCAGAAAGAGGCATGTTTATGAGCATACCAGTTTTGCATTTCCAAGTAGATCAATACCCAGACACTCAAGATACAAATAAGTCTGGATAATATTGAAAAATGTCTAGGCTATTTTTCTATAAATCATAACTTGTCTATATATGTCAAGGTGCTATACCATGTATGAATTGCATAATTAGTGTCATCACATAAATCTACATAAAAAATGTAAAACTTTTTGCAAACTTATCATCTGGAGAAACTAGAATACAAGTTTTATGTGTAACAAGATAAAAATTGCATATATAAGTACTTATACATGCATTCATTGAAATATCTTATTCATTTAATATTGCTTACATTTACTTCAGTTTATAATGTATATCTACATCTTCTAAGATCTTATTTTCAAGGATCAGCTCCTTATTTTTCAATGCATTTCAAAACTTCTACTAAAAGACATTGTTTTATTAATTAATCTTTTAATGTAAGTGCATCCCCTCCCACAGGCCCTATTTTCCTGCAGGCCCTCTTGAGTGGAGCTATTGGTGTCCACTGTTTTGTAATAAGGGCCTCTGTCTCTGGAGGATGGGGAGCTATGCCTCAGGGTGTTTCTTGCCTGTCTTGTGGCACTTAGAATCTTCCTTTCCCCTCTTCTGCAACAGTCCCTGAGCCTTAGAAGATGTGTTATCAGTTAGTGTTGACTATTCTGCAGTCTCTGTATTTATGTTATGACTTTTGAAACAATGTTATAAGGAAGGTTGAAAGCTGATTTTTTAAGAAGTTTTTCCCAGCTAATTTTGTTGTCAAAACATGTAGGACTTGATCTCAAGTTTCCCTAGCAGTTCCCAGTATGTCATTCTGAAATACTGTCTCTCTCCTGAGATCAAATGACTGCATTGGGACTGATTCTGATCACTATCCACTCTAAAGTAAACTCTTACTAACCAAATAACAATTACACTCTTCTCCCACCCCCTCACGTGTGTGTGAGTATGTGTGTGTGTGGGCGCGTGTGCGTGCGCGCACTGCTTTGGGAAGGGGAAGGATGGCAGACTTAGTGGTGAGTGGTTCTGCACGAGAGTGACAATAGTTTCAAGGGTGACCTTCAACAGACCTTGAGCAAGAGAAAACACTTAGAATCTACTTAGGAAAACAAATGAAACCAGAAATCAGAAAAATATTCTTGTAGTTCCAGGTAATGTAAACCTGGCTTAATCTGGTTTAAGATGAATTTTTGTAACTATACATCCCAAGCCAGGCTTGTTTCAGGCCACCCAAGTTCAGGGCATTAACATGTCTGATGTCATCAACATTTGTCTGTCTTCATCCCTCTGTTTGCTGGTATTTTCCAAGCCTGTACCTTGAGTGAGAGGCACAAAAGGGATATAGAGGTGCTATTTACCATCAAATAGTTGCTAATTGTTTCCTTGGGAATTAAGCCAAATGCTCAGGGTATACTTGAGAGAAAATGCCAGCACAAAAAATGGAGGAGCTCAATGAGTACCAAGAAGAAGCCTCCAGAAAATGAAGGGTGGTAGGAACACGGAGGCCATGGGAGAGGCTGTCATACATACGTTGTCTGGATTTTGGATTTATAATAATTTCTTTCCAAAAATGACCTCTCTCAAGAATGGCCACCTGGATATTATGACTGTGACTTCTAACCATAGCTGAATGCTTCAGATGGTTCTAATTGAGCCAAGCTGGTCCCAACCAGAATCTCTTTTCTAACAAAGCATACTCAGTAGGCATAGTACAAGGAAACCAGTAAAGCATATTCAGTATAAATAAAGCCTGGAAGTAGGAAACTTTAAAGACCCTTAGCAGCAGAAAGAATGGCTGGCATCAAATGAGAAAAATTCTGCATCTTTGTTTGATTTTTAAAATCTTAAAGATTTGAGTACATTTGAATATAAGTACCTCTCTATTTTCATTACATGAACTTGCTTCTTAGTTCACAGAGCAAAGAAGAAGTCAGGAGACAAAACATTTCTCAATTTCTTGACAATAAGTTACTTGAAAAATGTCAACATCTGTGTTCATTCATTTTCCTTCTCTGAGTTATGCCACAACAAACAAAGTGGCCTATAATTGGATTTTTTTTTAAAGGTGAAATTATTTCATTGCAAGATTTGTCAAAGGACATCTAAACCTACACTTAGTCCTTCTTGATTCCTGGGTTCTGCGTGCAAGATCTAAGTCCATCTTATTCTGCCTATAGTTTGAAGCCATCTGATATAGGCACTCCACTTGGGTTGTCAGTCACATGGAGGCCAGTTGGCTGTGATGTCCAGGTCACATTTGACTTATTATGACTAATGAAATAGAAATATGAAAACTAGAAAAAAAAATACAAAGTGAATTCCAGGTCAGACAAGACTAGAGTGAAACCCTACCTAAAAAAACCCAAAAAGAAAAAAAAAAAGAAAGAAAGAAAAAAGAAAAGAAAAGAAAAGAAAAGAAAAGAAAAGAAAAGAAAAGGAAAGAAAAAAAAATTGTGAATCTCCTGGCACTTTCTCCACTCATTACATAGAGTGATGATTTAGCTCATAGGAAAGTTAGGAAAAACAGGTGTAAATGCTTTATTTCACTTGTTTTCCACACTCAGACATCAGATAATTTATTCTGGCTAGGCTTGTTATGATTTGATATTTGTTATGGATTTTATTTACAATTTTATTAGAAAAAACTTGGAAATAAGATTCTCCAATTTTCTCAGCAAGTTCTACAGGATTATGGTATCCTCAGTGGTTCACAGAAAGTTCCAAACACTTGTAATACAGTTTTGCAGACTGTGATAATGGATGGAGAAATAAATGAATAATACGCACAGATGGATGGAGCTAGAATCCAGAGTAGAATAAGAAGGATACAAAGTTTAGTGGGAGTTCTCCAATCTGAATTTTCTGCAGGAAAAGAGACCTTATGAATTGACATGGGCTGCAATATCCCCACACCCTGCCAAAAAGAGAGCATAAGGTAACAGATACTTAACATTCTTTCTCTAGTCCATCACCTTTACCACTCTGCCTTGACTGTCTCTGTTAATGTTCTTTTTTTTTTATTTTTATTTTTAAATTTTTTGAGGTAGGGTCTCACGCTAGCCCAGGCTGACCTGGAATTCACTATGGAGTCTCAGGGTGGCCTCGAACTCACAGCGATCCTCCTACCTCTGCCTCCCAAGTGCTGGGATTAAAGGAGTGCGCCACCACGCCCAGCCTGTTAATGTTCTTAAAGGATGAATTTTTGTTCATGGTGTAGTTTTAGGTCATAACCACACTGAATAGAAAATACATAGATTTCCCATAAACTCTTGCCTCAAACACGGATTATCTTTCTCTTGGTCAGTGGCTCCCAGGAGGGTGGTTTATTAGTTGCTATTGATCAACCTACATTGTCAGTGCTCTTTAAAATTTTCCTTTGTGAATCAAAAATTATAATGATTTGGAATGTTTAAATGTTTACTTCCAGTTTTAATTTCTGGGTGGATTAATTGAAGTAGTTTAATATATCTTTCCTATTTTGGAGCCAGAAGAATTATTAAAGTAAGTTATCATAGAAGGAACGGCGGCAAGTTTTAAATGAGGCATGATTATTAAAGCAATGTATCTTGGGCTTTCAAACAAAGTACTCTGTTTTCATTGCAATTAAAGTGTGTCATTGTTTCATCAAAACTTTGGCGGGGGTAGTGTTTTAGAAATATTACACACTTGCTTTACAAATATTACTTTTTGACTTTCTGTACATTTTTTTCCCAATGCAGGCAGAGGACAATTCCAATTCTTCTCTTGAGAGCTGGATGCAACTGTCATAGAATGGACTGGAAGGTATTCTCTTCGCTCCTCTGACTTTCAATATTTTCATATTGTTTGATTTTTTCCCAATTGTTTTGAAAAACATTGAGCAATTCTTTTTCATAGCTCCTTTATGATGAAAGTAAGAAGATGGCAAATCTCTTTGAACTTTCTCTTCAGATAGTGAAGTTTGGTGAGGCTTTAATTCTGGGAATGTTGACATTAAGAAGTAAAAGTGTTGTATTTTAATTGTACTTGACCTCTCTAATTGAAGCCCAGGTCCAATTGGTTCTGGTTAGCATGATTTTCACCAGACATCTCTTAGGGATAATTTAAGTTTTCTAGAGAATAAAGATGGAAAAAAGAAAGAAGTTTGAAAGTAAATAATAATTGCATTTAACATGATTTTCTGGTTAATATTAGGCTAAACTGGATTTGGGATTGGTATTTTGGCTCATTGTTTAAGATTGAGCACATGCTGCACAAGCATGAATACCTGAGTTTGAATTTCCATCACCCACATACAAGCTGGACATGGTTTCATACACCTGTAAACACAGTACTGGGGAATGGAGTAGAGACAGGAAGATTGCTGGGGCTTATGGGCTACTATCCTAACTGAAAAATAGTGAGCTCCAGGTTTAGTGAGACACCCTGTCTCAAAAGGATAAGGCAAGGGGTGATAGAACAGGAGAACCAAAGTCCTCTACTGGACTCCAGAAGCATGCACCTACATACCACTCAGACACACATAAATTAACCTAGGCTCTTATGATTGTCCTCAGAACTATTTACCTATACCTTGGCTCTCATCTTTCTACATAAGGGACATTTCTTGTGGCATTTTTTTCAAGATAGACATAGCTATGTGACCTTTTGGGCAAATAAAATATGAAAAGAAGTAACATGTCATCTGAGAGTCGAAGTCCCTCATTTGTACATAGTTTTCTTCCAGTTGTGGCAAAACACATCACAAGAGGTGGAATCTATAGCAACCTAGAACCCAAGGAGCAGCTAAAATGAGGAAAATGTCACACTAACTCAAGGCAACATGTGATATGAGTGAAGATCAGTTTCTTTTTTTAACTCTGATTTTGGACCTCAAAAAATTTATATTTTTTAAAATAAGCCAGGAAATTGAATATCAGAATGTGTATCTATCTATCTATCTATCTATCTATCTATCTATCTATCTATCTATCTATCTATCTGTGTGTGTGTGTGTGTGGGTGGGTGTACATATATGTGTATGTCCATGTGTATATGTATATTTTTCACCACTTTGGTGTTTGAATGGAAGGCAATGATTATTTGAATCAAACTGGATGTGCCACATAACCTCATGGGTTTTGAATTCATGGGCCCCATCTGTTGGCATTTGGGAACTGGATTGCTGGAGGCAGATTTTGAAGTTTTATAGCCAACTCCCTCTTTCCAGGACTCAGCTCACTCTCCTGCTGCTGTTTTCCAGTTGCTGTGGCAGATTGTTATATCCTGCCTCTGCTTGTGTCATGTTTCCCCTGCCATTATGAAGCTTCCCCTCCAGACTGTAAACCAATATAAATCCTTTTTCCTTCTGAGCTGTTTTGGTTGGGTGTTTTATCCCAGTGATACAAAGGCAACTACAACAGCAATCCATAGTGTGTGATCCATGCCATACTGTGGCAACATAGTTGGTGAATGTCTCTGCTCAGGTAAAATGAGAGGCACATCCTATGCATAGTGAACCTTTATTAGTAAAGAAAGATGGGAAATCAGCACTAACATTTCCATGCATTGTTGTTGCTTCATCTGTCTCAAAACTGAAGAAAAAAATGAAATAGAGACTATTTTCCAGGCTGGAGAGATGGCTCAGTGGTAAAAGTGTTTGTTCTGAAGCATAAGGATACATATTCAATTCCCCAGTATCCATATAGGCCAGTTGCACAAGTTTGCTCATCCATCTAGAATTCATTTGCAGTAGCTAAAGACCTTGGTTCACACATTCTTTCTCTGTGTGTCTCTCTTTCAAATAAATAAATTTAATTTAATTTTTTTAAAATGAGAATAATTTCTTAGATTTACAAACTAAAATAAAAATGACTCACCACCACTTCAATTCAGGGCAATAAGACACTGGCAGTAACTACTCATTTAAGAATCTTAACAAAGGAAGATATTAAAAGACAAGTTTAGCAGCAAAGTAATCCAAACTTAATTGTACCAGTGAATATCAATGACTGTGGCTAAAATCCAGAACACTGACAATACCAAATGTGGGTGAAGATGTATGGCAAAGGCTTGTCCATTGCAACAGTGAATGCCAGTTTGTTGTACAGTTTGGAAGGAAGGGTCTTTCTATATAATTCAGGATTCCTGCTCCTTCTGCTTCTGTCCAAATGTGCTAAAAACTCATGTGTATATAAAAATCTCTAGATGAATATGTGTAGGACTTTTACTCATAATTATAAGCAATGAGTTTTCAGAATGTCCCATACTGAGAAATGGTTAAGCAAACTTAAGTTATTCATGTTATAAAAGATTATCATCAATGACAAAAGAAGAACTTAACTATTAATCCATGAGACAGCCTAGTCAACAGATTGTGCTAACAAAACTGGATATATATACCTGAGTAAGAATGAAATTAGCACCACATATGGTGCGGTTACCTTTACATTGCTGGCACAAGTCACAACACCAAAAGTAGCTTGTGGGAATAAAGGGTTTATTTCAGCTTACAAACTTGAGGGGAAAACTCCATGATGGCAGTGGAAAACATGGCATGAGGAGAGGCTGGACATCACCTCCTGGACAACATTAGGTGGACAAGAGCACTTGAAGAATCTGCCAAACCCTGGCAGTGAGAAGCTGGCTGTAACATCCATAAGAATTCCCCAACAACCCACCTGCTCCAGCAAGGTCCAGTTCCAAAATTGCAACCGACTGGAGACTCAGCATAATTCAAACCATCACATTTTATGCCTTGTCCTCATAAACTGATAACCGTCTATGATGTAAAGTGCAATGCATTCAGTCTGGCTTTAAAAATCCCTATGGCTTTTACTAATCACAGTACTGTTCAAACTTCCCCAGAGTCAATGATCTAATTCTGAATTGTAAAATCAAAAGAACATAATGGCACAGAGTAAACAATAACACTGCAAAAGATGGCACTGGGTATGGCAAGGAAAGCTTGACCCAATACAAGATCTAAAACAAACAGGGAAAACATCAAAACCCATAGCTTTAAGTCTGCCACGATTAACCAATGATAGTCTCTGAGTTCCAGTTCCACCCCTACGGATGGATTGCTCACAGCCTGGGCAAAATTCCATCCTTAGCTAGTAGCTCTCTTTGGCAGCCATCCCATAGTCATAGTACCTACAAAACATCCTCAGGTCTATATTGCAAACTGTGGTTTATCCATTCAATGGCTTCACTGGGCCTCCAAGTAGGGCACTTCACATCACTCAGTGGCTGTTTCCAATAAAATAAAATATTGTGGCACATCCAATGACCCTTTCCAGCATTTGTTATATTCCATAGTGCTAGGTAGTCTAAAAAATTTGTTAATCTGGGGAAGGGGGGATAAAACCAACTTTGAAGAGCAGAGCACTCCTTCATCATTCACATCCTCTTCTATTAAAGGAGTGAGTAGGGGACTGGAGAGATGGTTTAGCTGTTAAGTGCTTGCCTGTGAAGCCTAAGGACCATGGTTCAAGGCTTGACTCCCCAGGACCCGTGTTAGCCAGATGCACAAGGGGTCGCACACATCTGGAGTACGTTTGCAGTGGCTGGAAGCCCTGGCAAGCCCATTCTCTCTGTCTACCTGCCTATTTCTGTATCTCTCTCTCTCTCAAATAAATACATAAAAATAAAATATTTTTTTTTAAAAAGGTGTGAGCATATTCTGCTGTCCCAATGCAGAACAGCTGGACAAAACTCAATGGTTATAATCTTTTAATTGCAGCTAAACAGGCATTGTCTCCAGGCTAAAACTTTCATTTCTTTTGTCCTGTATCCATCTGCTCACATTAGTCCACTTTGTTTTCTTTATTAGTTATGTACATACTCAGTGTATATACAGCCATGTTGGTACCATCATTAGCCTCCTCCCTCCAAAAAGACCTTGTTAAGGGGTTGCAGGCATATGTGGCCATGCTCAACTATTTACATGGGTGCTGGGAAATTGAACTTTTATTCAATCCCTAATTCTTGTGCAGCAATTAATCTTAGGAACTGATCCTTCTGCCCTGCTCCATGGATTTATTATACTCAGGAAAGTCAATAAAAACTAGTTGAATCAAGATTGAGATGCTTAGATGTTTGTAAAAATAATTTCCATGGTAAGTATTAACTCAATTTAAAATGTGGGGATTTTTAAGTACATATTTTATTTCTTATTGCTGCTTTATGTTTAGAACATTCCTTTTCCCATTAGAATGTTTTGTATGTTAGTGAATATGTGTCTCTGTTATTATTTGACCTATAACATAAGGGTACAGTTGTGAAGTTAAAAACAAAATCTGTGTAAATTGCACTGTAGAGAGATGTGGAAGAAAATAAGTCATTATTTCTTAGGCACAAATTGAATTTTGTGGCATGGTAGGAAGAACCTATGTTTACACAGGTATATTCCACCTTTTGTTCTTATGGACCCTTTAAGTAGTTTTGTTAACTATAAATGTCTTTATTTACTCATGTGACATGGTGGGATTACTAGTTTATAGCCTATAAATTAATTTGAGGGCAGGAGAGATGGCTTAGTGGTTATGGCACTTCTCTGCAAACCCTAAGAACCCAAATTTCATTTCCCCATACATACACAGATGCACCAAGTGACACATGTATCTGGAGTTTGTTTGTAGCAGCCAGAGCCCTGTCATGCCCATTCTCTCTCATTCTCTCTCTCCTTGAAATTGCATGAATAAAAATATTTTAAAAAATTAAAATATTATGTTCATAATTATTTGAGATGAGATAATGTATAAAAAAGGCTTGCTAACAGTAAACAATAAAACATATTATCCAGCCAAGCATAGTGTTAAACACCTTTAATCCCTGCATTTGGGAGACAGAAGTAATAGAATCACTATGTGTTTGAGGCCAGCCTAAGCCTGGACTGGAGTCCGACCCTACCTCAAAAAGTAAACGAGAGCTGGAGAGATGGCTTAGCAGTTAAGCGCTTGCCTGTGAAGCCTAAGGACCCCGGTTCGAGGCTCGGTTCCCCAGGCCCCACGTTAGCCAGATGCACAAGGGGGTGCAAGCGTCTGGAGTACTTTGCAGAGGCTGGAAGCCCTGGCATGCCCATTCTCTTTTTCTCTCTCTCTCCCTCTATCTGTCTTTCTCTCTGTGCCTGTCGCTCTCAAATAAATAAATAAACAATTTAACAAAATATATTTAAAAAAACAAGTAAACGAAAACATATTATCTAGTTTGACTTTTGCTGCTGTCTAGGAATCATGAAATTTGAAGTGAATGACAAAATCAAAACCAAGAGATGCCTTCTTACCAGGGGCATGATGCAGAGAATCTTCCAACTTCAATATCTATTCTTGGGTATGAGTAACTTTTCTCTATATTGCATCTTAATTAGTAAATATCTACTAAGAAACCATTTTAAGTATCATAGTAACCTCACTCAATATCAGAATAGAAAATGAAAACTTCCACTGAGGCCCTAAAAGAAGAAAATGGTTTAAGTTAATGAGAACATGGAACCAGAACATAGTAGAGAAGTAGGGGAGCATTTTCCATTTTCAGGAAATATCTGTTAGTGTCAACGGGGCTCAATATAGACTTTCTTTTATTTCTTTCATTATTTATTTTCTCAATTTTTTAAATTAACAATTTCCATGATTATAAAAAAATATACCGAGGTAATACCTTCCCTCCCCCCACTTTCCCCTTTGAAACTCCATTCTCTATCATATACCTTCTCTATCTCAATCAGTCTTTTATTTTGATGTCATGATCTTTTCCTCCTCTTATGATGGTCTTGTGTAGGTAGTGTCTGGCACTGTGAGGTCACGGGTATCCAGGCCATTTTGTATCTGGGGGGAGCACAACTTAAGGAGTCCTACCCTTCCTTTAGCTCTTACATTCTTTCTGCCACCTCTTCTGCAATAGACCCTGAGCCTTGGAAGGTGTGGTAGAGATATTGCAGTACTGAGCACTCCTGTAACTTCTTTCCAGCACAATGATGCCTTCTGAGTCATCCCAAGGTCACTACCATCTGAAAAGAGAAGATTCTCTACCAAAAGTGAGAGTAGCATTAATATAAGGGTTTGAACATTAAGAAAAGAGTGGAATTTCTTAAAAAAATATTTTTATTAGTTCTGGACATACTTAGTATGTAAACAACACCTGTTGTGAACTATCCTTTCTCCCATTCCTGCCCCTTTTCTAAATGGAAGTTCCTCGTTGGGGATGCAGGTCATCCTCATGGGGATGCGGGTCATGCGTTGTGGGAACAGCAGTCAATTATGGAAGAGAAGCAACATCTCTGTGCATAATGTCCCAACTTGTGGCTCTAATATTCTTTCTGCCCCCTTTTCCACAAAAATCCCTGAGCCATGTTGGGTACATTTTAAGTCCTTTGCCTAAAAACAAATGAATAAATGGATAAATACTTTTATTTATTGCATTGCTTTATCAAAAACTCTGATATTTGACATTTCAGTAAACGTCAGTTTGTTCATATAATAATTTGCATTTTTATGCAAAAGGGTTGTTTTTAATATAAATCATCATTATATGCTATATTATGTTCACCTTTCTCAGTTTACACAGAAATAATTAGTAATAACCTATTTGTTTTATCTGTTACACATGTATTGGAATATTACCAAGATCAATAATAGGAATTATATATTCAAATTTATTCAAAGTGCTTGATTTCATTATGCATGCTTTTTTTGTCAATACTGTCTGGGAAATATTCAATATGTGATTATACATACACTGAGAAAATAGTCACTAGTCTTTCATATCAAAATTGAGATGCATTATCAGGTTTTTTGTTTTTTTTTTAATTTTTATTTATTTATTTGAGAGTAACAGACAGAGAGCAAGAGGCAGTTAGAGAGAGAGAGAGGATGGGCACACCAGGGCATCCAGCCAGTGCAAACAAACTCAGACATGCATGTCCACTGTACATCTGGTTAACATGGGTCCTGGGGAATCAAGCCTCGAACCAGTATCCTTATGCTTCATAGGTAAGCGCTTAACCATTAATCCATATCTCCAGCCCGCATTATCAGTTTTATGTATAATTGTTTCCTTGTTTACCATTTCTTAATAATATCTACCAATATATGTAGCAAAAATACTGTTAGATTATCATTCTTTTCTCTCATGAAGAAAGGGGGTTTTTATAGGAATAAGTGAATTTGTACAAAATCCTTTGGGGCATATTCATCATCATTCACATGATGATTACATAAAATTTATTTTAATAACCATTGAATTTTCCCCCAATAATCTTGGTGTATTGTATTTTATGAAAGGTTATAATTTGATTAAGTTTGTTGTTAAAAATGTATCTGTGTATTGTTAGATTTTCCTAGTAGTTGGCCAACTATCTTCTGTCACATGTATACAAACTGAGTGAATAACAATCTTTACTGTTAATGTTCAGTATTAAACATACTCATCACACATACTAATAAAACAAAATAAACACAAAGAAGAAAAAAATTATTCTTATTTATGTTACTCCCAGTTATAACTACCAGTAAATCTTACATCTTATTTGAGAAAGAGAGAAAATAGATACTCAGATCAAAAAATGACACTAGGAAGTTTAATTTTTCTTGTTATAATTATACTTACTGGAATATGCATTAAAAGTTCATCCAAGCTGGGCATGGTGGTGCATGACTTTAATCTTAGCCCATGGGAGGCAGAGATGGGAAGATTGCCATGAATTTGAGGCCAGCAGAGACTGTATAATGAATTCTAGGTCAGCTTGAGCTAGAAGACTCTATCTCCAAAAACCAAACAACAACAAAAAAAGCTCATCTAAATAGAATTGATTTCAACAATCACAGTCAGGGAAACCATAGGCAAATCCTTAAGAAAATGAAATAAATAAAAATAACTCATCAAAACTAAATCTAGCATTGTGTTTTCTAAAATACTCAGGTACAGGAGCATGGCATAAGAATTATGTAAATTCTCTAAACCCTGAGTATTCTTAGATAATATATTTAGTATTTTAATACTATTTGTGTTTCCCTTGAAGAAGTGAAAAGTATGATATTGGAATTTCCAAACCAGGTAGGAGGAAGGGCCTATTCAATAAAATTTAAATGCTTACTTAATAAATTATTTTTATAAATATGCTTCCAGGCACACCGCCGTATGCACACTGCGTCCCGGCATCATGACGGCGCCGGCGGGGTCTCCAGGTGCTGCTCACATGATAGAGGCTGACGTCATTGTTCCGGGTGACGGGTCAGCGCATGGACTGCCAATCATGGCCCACCCCCCCCGAGACGCACAGTGATAATACTCTGCAGGAGTGGCTGATGGAGGTCATGAAAAGCAATAAGGGCATCAAACTGGATTTTAAGAGCCTGGCAGCCGTCGAAGCGTCCATGAGTCTTCTGGAGAAGGTGAATGGACACCTGCAGCATCCTGTGTGGCTTAATGCAGATATTCTTCCTGGACCCAATGGCAGTGGCAAAGTGGTGGCTGCAAAACCCTTTATAGACACAATGACGTCCTTCTTTCCAGATGTGACATTTTCCCTGGGTTGGACAACAGGATGGCATCCTGAGAAAGTCAATGAAGGATACAGTTGGACAATGGTTAAAGAGATGGAATATATATGTAGTGGACTACATCAGCCTGTCACCTTCCCCGTCAGAGCAGCGTTAGTCAGGCAGTCTTGTTCTCAGTTACTGTGGCTATTGAAGAAATCACATAGGTACAGCCTGACTATTTGGACCGGGAAAGATGATAACTATTCCACTGAAGATTTACTCTATATTAGAGACAATTTTAATAAAAGACAAGTTTTCTATGATATTTTGGAACCACAGAACTGTGAATTCAAGCAAGCCATTGGAATCAAAGTTCATCTGTAAGAAGAGTCTTCTAAATTATTTCTGTGTTTGGGTTTCATAATTTTCTGCTTTTGCTGAATCGCCTGATCAGCTGTGGTTCCTGGTTGATGATCTTGCATCTGACTCAGACCTTATTTGCCCTTCCACAAGAGATTGGCAACAAAATATTGAAACGTCGAGTGTGCCCAGTTTACTAGTCATTTAGGAACCTCTCTGCAGCTCGACATGCCCGCATGGAGTCCCGAGAAAGGCACTTCAGAAAGCGCGGCAGCTGTGACATATTAAAATATGACTGCCCAGGGGATTGATGAGGCGGCTGGTTTGCCTCTTCTCCCAGAAAACAAATGGAGGTTTAGCTTTTCTTGGGTTTTCTTGTTTGTTTGTTTTTCAAATAGGATCTCACTTAGTCCCAGCTGGCCTCACATTTGCAACATAGTTGAGGCTGGCCTTGAACTTCTGATTCTCCCGCTTCCTCCTTCCATGTGCTTGGAGTGCAGGTGGGGACCCCAGGTCTGACTCAGGGGCTTTGATTTTTAGTTCAGACATACCTTCCTTACAGTGCCACCTCTACCCTTGCTAACCATACACTTCTGGAAATGGTTAATGTTGATAAAGGGGTGGTATGAGAACTCATTTGTGGAGTTGTAAGAAGTAAGGTTTGTGTAATAGAGACAACCAGCTCAATGCCGGCCACACAGTAAATACCCAGCAGGCGCAGTTGCTTCCTTCTTGAAAACTTGATCGTGGTCATGCACATTACCGAGAGACATGCAAATATGTAAAATAATCATGTCTCCAACTGAGTCCGTGTGATTTGTCAGAAAATACCCAGAACTATGCCAAGCATAAAAGGTATAATTTAATTTTAAAATCTTACCACTACAATGAAATTGTCTTAAAATTAGGTCAAAAGCCAGGCATGGTGGCGCATGCCTTTAATCCCAGCACTGGGGAAGTGGAGACAGTTGATATGCTGGGGCTTCCTGGTCTGTCAGACAGTCTAGCCAAATGAGGCAAGTTCTGGGGCAGTGAGAGACCCTGTCTCAAAAAAGGTGGATGGTGCCTGGGGAACAACACCTGAGGGCGTCCTCTGGTCTCTCCACATGCATGTGTACCTGTGCACACACACAAGCTCATCAAAAGACACCATTAATGTATCTGACAAAGGTTCATATTCTGAATATGTGAAGTACCCTAAACAATAAAAAGCCAAAATTCCTAATTAAAAATCAGAAAATGCCTTAACAGTTACTTCACAAAACACTCATATGGCCAAAACAATATCAAAAAACACTGAGCAACATCACTCATCCAGGACAAGCAAGTTAAACCATAATGAAATACTAATACTAACCCCTTCCCCCAGAAAGACTAACACTGTAAGGACTGTCAACTCCTTGCAGAAAACCAAGGGAAAACAATGTGGCAGTTTCTAATAAAGATAATATCTCTGCCTTGGGGCCCAGGAATTCTGTGTGCATATGCCCCAGAGACGAAGCCCCTGTGCTCATCAGCTCTACTGTGTCCTTAGCCACAATCTAGAAACAACCAAACTTCTTTCAACAACAGAATTTATAAATAATGGTAGAATCCTACAATGAGCTTATTATACAAAGGACCAAAAAGTTTGTACTACTAATGCATATAATAAAGATGAATGTTAGGACATGGTGTGTGAGCAGACACGAGCACCCACCCGCGGACACATTTATATGAAGTTCAACACAGCAAATACTGAGCCTTGCATGGTGGTGCATGCCTCTAATCCCAGCACTCAGGAGGCAGAGGTAGGAGGATCACCATGAGTTCAAGGCCATTCTGAAACTACATAGTGAATTCCAGGTCAGCCTGAACTACAGTAAGACCCTACCGCGAAAAACAAAATTTGGTGATAGCAGTGAGAATAGTTGCTGCCCATGCAGTTGGGGTGGGGGGGGGGGATTGTCTGAAAGGGAATGGTGGAACTTTGGAGGGGAGCTCTATAACAGTTCCAAGATGGCTACTTGGACCAGGCATGGTGGCACCCACTTTTAGTCCCAGCACTTGGGAGGCAGAGGTAGGAGAATCGCCATGAGTCCGAGGCCACCCTGAGACTACATAGTGAATTCAAGGTCAGCCTGAGCTAGAATGAGACCCTACCTCAAAAAAAAAAAAAAAACAAAAACAAAAAACAAAAAAAACCCAAGATGGCTATTTGGATGTGTATGTTGGCATTAAATGGTTGAGTTATACATTTTACTGTATTTAAATGATGCATAGCAATCACTATTTTCAAAACACTTGATGTACAGAATGCATAGATTATTAGCAGTCAATGAAAAGCAGCCTTTGTTAGTGTGGAAAGATGTTACACTGCATTATTGCAGCTTGCAAAAAGGCATTACAGTTGTGTCATAGCTGAAGTTACATGTATTCGCATGCATAGAAATTTTTTGGAAAGAAGCTCAAACAAAATATGTAGTGGTTAAGTACTACCTTTTTTGTCTCTTCAAATCTACCACATTGGTGTTTAGGTCCTGTAACATCAGAACTGAGCTTGACAAACTTTGATAAGATATTTGATTGCTCACAGAATCAGAGATTTAAAAAAGTACAATTGCCTATAGGTTCTGTAACAGTGATATAATTACTAATTAGACAAATATATACTTGTATATCCAATGGGAAATTATTTAAAGTAATTTGGAACAGTTAAAAAAAATAAAATAAAATAAATAAATATGCTTCCACCGATGCAGAGAAGCGTACTTGGCCTGTGGACACGAGACAGGAAGAAAGGGAATCATGTGTTGTTGTTCATTTGAAAAAGGTCTCATGTAGCCCTGGCTGGAGCCTGGTATGACCTTGAACCACAGATCCTCCTGCTTTCACTTTCCAATTGCTGGAAGTTCAAACTTGTGTCACTATCCTCAGCTTAACAAATCTAGGCTTCTATATCCAATAAGGGTAGACTTCAAAAGTAAAGACAAATAATTTTTCAGATGAATAAATGTTGAGGAATTTCTCACTGAATATCCATGATATAGCAAAATATATTCTTTTAAGACAAGAAAAAAAGGGCTGGAGAGATGGCTTAGTGGTTAAGTACTTGCCTATGAAGCCTAAGGACCCTGGTTCAAGGCTCAATTCCCCTGGACCCATGTTAGCCAGATGCACAAGAGTGCGCATGTGTCTGGAGTTCGTTTGCAGAGTCTGGAGGCCCTGGCTGGCCAATTCTCTCTCTCTCTACATATATATATATATATATATATATATATATATATATATATACATATGTATGTATGTATATATGTATATATATGTGCCTCTTCCTCTCTCTGTCACTCTCAAATAAATAAATAAATAACAAAAAAGTTTTAAAAAGATAAGAAAAATATAACTAAGAAATTGATGCATGCATGAAGTAAGATCATTATAGAAAAAAATAAAACTAAAATAAGGGCTGGAGAGATAGTGTAGCTATTAAGGCATTTGCCTGAAAAGTCTGAGGACCCACATCCAACTCTCCAGATTGCCCTTAAGCCAGATAAATAAGGTCATGCATGTGCACAAAGTTGTGTATGCATCTGGAGTTCAATTACAGTGCCTGGAGGCTCTGATGTACCAATTCTCTTTCTTTCCCTCACTCTCATAAAAAAAGGAAAATACTTAGTAGCAGAGGCCAGTAAGTTAAAAAGGAGATATAAAGGGAAGAGAAAGGAAGGGAGGAGGGTACTTAATAGGTTGATATTGTATATATGTAAGTACAATGATTGAGATGGGGAGGTAATATGATGGGGAATGGAATTTCAAAGGGGAGAGTGTCAGGGGGGAGGGAGGGAATTACCATGGGATATTTTTTTATAGTTATGGAAAATGTTAATAAAAATTTAAAAATTAAAAATAAAGTAAAATAAAACATTATTTTGCCTATTTTACTTGATCTAACAAGTAATAATTTGTTCACAATAATATCACCAACATACTGCAGGATTATAGATATGATTATTGTGGTTTGGCACCCCCCCCCCCGTAAACTCATGTATTTTGAACACTTAGTTCCCAGGTGGTGACAAAATGGGAGGTGGAACCTTGCTGGAGGAGGTGTGTTGCTGAGAAGGGAACAGGGATGTTATAACAATCTTTCCTTTGCCACAGCTCAGCTTAATAATGCTGCTATCTTCAACCTGCAAAATAAATCTTTTCTTCCTATCAACTGCTTTTTATTGGGTGTTTGTTTCAGAAACAAGAAGGTAACAACAATGAGCAAGTAAAATGAGCAGCAGAATGTCATAAAGAATAGGAGGGGGAGGCCGGGTGTGGTGGCGCACGCCTTTAATCCCAGCACTCAGGAGGCAGAGGTAGGAGGATCACTGAGAGTTCTAGGCCACCCTGAGACTACAGAGTGAATTCCAGGTCAGCCTGAGCTAGAGTGAGACCCTACCTCGAAAAACTGAAAAAAAAAAAAAAAAAAAAAAGAATAGGAGGGGAAAACTGGGACTGCATGTTATTTAAACTACCAATGAAGCCATTTGTGTTACATGCAAATGCTCACCAAGTATGCCAGGCTACAATTATAATCACCTCTATGTTCCCAGTCAACCAGCAGCAAAGACCAGCACTAAACTTTGTATTATCAATGATGTGTGGAGTGATTAAATATTGGCAGTTCAATCACATCAGAACACTCCTATTGAGGAAGAAACGGTGCTTGGGTTACAATGATTTAAATACCTATTTTGGACACAGACTGACCTTCTTCTCACAAAGCTTCTGTCACAATCATCTTTTATGGAGGTACAGAATCTGTAATCTATTGTCATGGGATTCCACATGTATTACTTGTGTCCAACAAAGTCAATTCACTACATATTTTATGTGTCTAGAGGGTGATACACAAAGAATTCACTGATTTTTATTGTTTCTAAGCAATATGCTTGGTAGAACAGAAGAACAACCTGTTGAGGACTCAGTTTTAGATCTAGATAGGTACAAAAGTAAAGCTACATTTTCCAGAGGCTTCAAATCAGTATCCCTTATACAGTAATGTTTCTCCCATAGCCATAATTTGAGTTAAGGGATCATAGAAATGAAAATGCCAGTGACACCACTCCCAATTACTCTAAGTGGTAAAATTTTGACTCTTCCTATCTCTAAGTCCATTGGCAAAAGAGGCCACTACTGAGTAAAAATATGGACATGTTAAGGAGCACATGCCCTGTGTCAGGAAATGTTTTATGAACTAATTACTTAGGAGTGAGCAAAGCAGTGTCTGTCCTTATCCAGGAAGCATGATGTAGGGCTCTAATAGCTGTTGCAAACACCTTGCTTTTCCTGAGAACAAAATGACAGACTCTATTGTAGGTACTTAAATACCACAGTGGTGTATGTCTACAATGAAATCAAACTGATGTGTCATTTCCATCACAAATTATATGTGTGTCATGTATGCCTATCTTCAATCAATCGAACTCTTGTACTCCAGAATATTCAAGTGAACAAAATGAGTCATCCCTTCTGTATTAACCCTCCCAATAATAAAGAAAAAGTTTACGAACACCTGAGCGAAAACATCTTTTCTTTCATCCTGTCTCATATTGCTAATATCAAAACATATGTACTGATTTTATTACCTAACATCCATATGCTTGCATAGTATTTTACTGCCTTGAAGAGACTAATATAGACTTGGTAAACTTAGTCATCTTGTGCTGTTCATTAAGTTTTTAGCTTGTTGTTTAATTTAAATGAAATTAGGTAGAAAGGGAGAAAGTGTGATTTATGTGCTTGAGTAAGTGTGAGGGGTATTAACATGAATGCTGTTATATATGGACAAAATGTTTCTAAGAAAAAGCATTACCATTTCTTATGAAATCTGCTATTCCAAATGGTTAGAGTTTTGTTCAATGCACTGGTGATCATGTCCAGAAAGTAAATGCAGCCATCAGAAAATTGTCAGGTATCCAGAATTAAACATTTTTCCACATACTTTGAAGAAAATATAGACATATGTGTCTTCAGAATTGAAGGAACAGTATTCAGGCCCATAGCTTTCAGGATGAAGTTGTGTACACAGGCTGTTCCTTGTTAAGTTACAGGGATTCTCTTCTTCCTCCATTCAAGTAGAATAATAGAAATCCAATATTAAAGCTATTATATTCATAATGAAGGTGCTAAGGGATTGAATGAAATAGTGTCATTAAATTCCAACTCATTTCCACTCCAGCAGAGCAGAATTTAAATTGACTGAAAATAAGCATCACATACTAATTGAGAATTATTTGTATAACCTATTGATCACTTTTAATGTGGCAAAATTTATTCAATAAACTTGCCTCAGTTTGAAATGAATATCATGCTTTATTACTTTTTAATTTACTTTTATTCAATATGGACATATTAAGTATGTGAACAACACATGTTGGTACCATCCTTTTTCTCCTCTCTGCCTCTTTTCTGAAGAGGCCTTCCTCATTGGGGATTCAGTCAATCCCGTGGGGATTTTGAGTCATGCATTATGGGGGCAGCAGTCTGTTATAAGGGTTACAGTTATGGATAGAGTTAGGGAATAATATCATGCTTTATTTTTTATAAAAATAATAGTAAGTCACAATACATTTAGATATTGAATAAAATAATTTATGGCTTTTAGTTTTATGAGTAGAGGTTTTTACTGTTGATGGTTACAAACTTAATGTTTGTATTATTTCATCTACAGTCATTTATGAGATATACTGTGGTCTAGGTGTTGCATGCATCCCTGGAGTCAGAGGTTAAACATGTATATGTGCTGTGAGCATTAGAATGTACTATGGAATTATTTGTATACTGTTTTATAATTCTTTTTTTATTTAAAATTCATAAAGTATGGTTCATGGTTGTGTTTAGGAAGATAAATAAAATGAGTGTTGCAACATGTCTCAAATTCTCCATAAGAGAGATTCTGGAAACCAATTTGTGGTTTATTCATTTACTTATTTACTTGTCAGGTTTCTTTTTGAGACAAAGTCTCATTCTACATAGTGAAGCTTCAGCATTACAGCAACCCTCCCTCCTCAGCCTTCTGAAAGCTGGGAATACTGATGTGCCTCACTGAAATGGGGTTTTGGGGATTCAGGAAGGTCCTTGAACTCCAAACCCTGAGTTCATGTTTGTTTTTACCCAAATAATTGAGATAACCAGATTGAGAAGGATAATTTATAAAATGATACATCTTATTCAAAAATATCAGAGAGATGAGGGAGAGCAAGGGTTCTAACCCAGGAAGAGAAAGTGGATACATAAACCTACATGGGGGAGTGGGAAAGTGGAGTTTCCTAACTGGAATGGAAAATACATACACCAACATGGCCACTTTAGAGAACAAACATGGATCTTTGAAACAAAAATGTGAAAAGGGATTTTTCTAAGAAGGCATATGCTTAAAGAAACAAATCAAGGGCTGGAGAGATGGCTTAGCCATTAAGGTGTTTGCAGGCAAAGCCAAAGGATCCTGGTTCAATTTTCCAGGACCCATGTAAGCCAGATGTAGAAGGGGGTGCATGCATGTGGAGTTTGCAGTGGCTGGAGGCCCTGGCACACCTATTCTCTCTCTCTCAAATAAATAAATAATAAAATATATTTTAAAAATCAAGAGGCCATAAAAATAGTAGCAAAGAGATATCCCTTCCCACTGCCAGAGTGAGAAGGACATAATCTCACCTCCAAGAGACCCAGGTGTGGAGGTATGAACAGCCCAAAGAATGGAAAAAAAGTTCTCTTCTGTGAACACAAGTAAGATATTTTGAGGAATCAGGGCACCGGAAGATATTAGCATACTTGTATCAGATGATTTGCCTGAGCTCAGAGAAGGGTTCCACCCACACTTGGGTGGAGAGAGAAAGAGAGAAAGAGACAGACAGACAGACAGACAAAGGAGAGAGAGATTTGGATCTCATGAGGTGGGCAGCTCCTGAATCCAGCAACTGAGGCAGGCCAGGGAAGCTGAGGGAGGCAGTAGGAGAGTTTCTCTCTTTGTGAGCTTCCCCCTAGCTAACCAGCTGCCAACTAATCACACAATCTAACTAGATCCCTCTCACCACCAGGCCTGTATTATATATTGCATGCAGTTGTATGATGTGTCTTAAGAAGTCATTCCATATCTGTGGAAGGAAGACAAGAAAGCTGAGTTGCTAAAAGTGAGTTCAGTGGCCTCCTGAACCAACCACAAGAGAAATTCTAAAGTTAAGACCTTTCAGGAATTATCCAAATTGGATTCAAGGTGTCAGGCTTTAATAGATTTACATTAATCAGACATTGAATTTCTCAAAGGTGACATGACCGTAGGTGAGGTAAAATCTTTAGGTATGGTAATCCTCAAAGGCTATGTGATTGTCAGTTTTATGTATAGCCATTAATAGGTTAATGTCCCCCATTATAAAACTCATAGGTGTTCCTGTGAAGCTACCTTTCAGTAATGGAGATTATTCTACCAAATTAGGTTGAACTTTATTCAGTACAGTGAAAATCTCCAGGAATGTACTAATGGTCCCCTGAGGAAGAAGACATTCTCTCTGTTAGGGCCAGTTTTGGTTTGTGCCCCGAACAGTCCCTCTCTTGTGTTGGCCTGCCCATTCTATAGATTTCTGTCCTGTAACTGTGGGAATAAAAGTGTGAAAAAAGTCTTCTGGTTATGTTTCTTTGTTGAAATTGTGACTGATATGGGCTCACAGCTGAGAATGTGTACGAGAAAGCCTACTATGTGGTTGATTAAATTATTTCATATTCTCTAACTTTTACACTTCAATTCATATTCTTACTACTTGCTAGAGAAAGGTGAGGGAAGACATGGAATAGAAATCATGCCATTGTACTAGATATGACTCTCACATTCAGGTTCCAGAAACCCAATTTAAGTAGATTCAACTTAAATAAATTGAAAATTTGGGTGCAATTCAGATGTTCCTGAACCTATGGGCTCAAATAAAATGACATTTTGGATTTCTATCCTGTGTATTTCACCTCTTCTTTCCTGAGGGCTAATCACATTTTCCTACTGATTAGTTCCTCTCCAGTACTCAGGCTTCTATAAGCTTCATAGTAGCAAAGGCAAAAAAATCTGTATATCAAGTATTCTGAGTGAGATTAAAACTAGAATTAAATTTTACTTCTCAGGCCTGAATGACAAGACTGACCCTGAGCCAATCATCATGACCAGATAAGACAGATTATGCTGGCAACTTCCAAAGACTAGCTTACTTGCCCACCAATAGATATAGCGGCTTGTAATTTATTGGAAAGGATGGAGATGGAGGTTTGGTTTAGGCATGATAGAAAGAAAGCTGCTTACACTGGGAGTTGACACTATGCAAGAAGCCAGACAATATCCCTCCAGCATCAAAACACAAGGAAGTTTGTTTTAATCTGGACTATAAACAGAAAAATCACCTTTTCTCAGTTCCTTAATTCCACATATACATATATTATTTTTTCTGAGACTATAAAATCACCTAATGACCACTGAAAATTAATAGTAAGAGTGCTCTCACAATACCTTGCCAAAGTAAAACATATTTTCAATGGGAAATGTAGTTCTCTCAGGATTTGAAATATGGACCTCTAATGAAACAACTTGCTATTCAAAGTTATAAAAAAACAAACAAACAAGAGTCACAATAAATTATATATAAGGCCAAATAAATCATGAAAGTGTATACACCAGAAGTTCAGAAAGCAGAGTTATCTGTAGTTTAAAATAATGACAAAAAAGTCAAAAGATGAAAAGTAATACTAGTTTATGAAAACCCAAGTTGTTATGCTAGAATCTGTTATTTACAAACAAAGTAATTTAAGCATAAACTATTAGATATCTGGTCAAAACTTCATCTGTTTCAATAGTCATGTGTAACGAAAATAATGAAACATAAAATTGGTGTATGTCAAAGTAACCCTAAACAAGGTACAATAGATTGATTGCTGTAGATTTCTCTATCAGGATTAAGTTTGTTTTAAGCTTAGATTAAAAGATTAATGCCACTAAAAATGTATACAAAAGTAGAGATGTATTTAAAAGTGATGCTAAGTTACTGAAGACAGACTTCTAGATTTTCAAATTTAAAACCACAAGTGCCTCTTTATGTCTACTACAGCAGCTGCCAAATATTTTTAAGTACAAAAGAAATTCTAAAATTCAACTCTGATTTTAGATTGTCTTACAGGCTCATTTAAAAGGTCAAAAATTTAGATGGGTTAATGCTTATTACAATAACTTAAATTTTTGACCGATTACTTGATTTGAGTTTATTGATAGAACAATGCAAAATAATTATAGAAATTAAACTGGTAAAAGTTGATTAAGAAGTTCATAGGCTGTTTATTTTTAATGATTTTTTTTTTTTGAATGGGATACTAGTTTTGGAATTTACCTTCTGTTCATATTATCTTAGCTTCACTAAGGTTTCCTGCTGTCCCCAACAGTGGGGAGAGGGGAGTGGGAAGGGCATGCTGCCTCACCCCATCTGCTGGTTTTGTTTTTATGCAAAGAGGACTAGTTAGAAGACCTGCTTTTGCCCAGGAGATCTTCTAAAGGAAGAACTTAGGGTCTGCCTGCCTGTCTTTTCTTTTTTGTCCCATTCTTGGTGTTTGTTGGGACAGGATGTGAGTTCCCACACAGAAGGATGTCCTTTGAGCTTGGTTTGGAATCTGTTGCCAAATGCCAAGCTGTTTTGGATGACCCTTTCCATCATCCTCAGAGTTCTCTGTAGCCTGGGGTTTTTGTGACTGGGTCCAAGCGAGGAGTGCAGTGTGGCCCTCCATTGCCTCCTTGACAATGAACCTTCCTTCTCCCCTTCCTTAACCCTAGAAGCTCCTGGTAAGGAGATGAAGCCATGACCTCAAGGGCATCCCTTACTGTATAAGGTGAAGTTGTATCAACTTTCAGCTGACCTGCATGGTCACCATAAGGAGAATTGTACCATCATGGCTACTATGGTGAGGCTGACAAAGCTCCTGTCATGGCCTTAGTAATACAGGATTTAGGGGTTCAGGAGGGGTCTCCCATACTTATGAATTCCAATTTGGGGTTCTTATCCTATTGAAAGAAATAATTGATAAAAAATGGATTCAAGAAGGATTAATTATGAATTATTGAGTTTATTTATAGCCGGGCATGGTGGCACACGCCTTTAATCCCAGCACTCGGGAGGCAGAGGTAGGAGGATTGCCATGAGTTCAAGGCCACCCTGAGACTACAGAGTTAATTCCAGGTCAGCCTGGACCAGAGTAAGACCCTACCTCAAAAAATCAAAAAAAAAAAAAAAAAAGAGTTTTTTTATAGAGAAATCATACTTCCTAAGGTCATTTTAGGGGAAATTAGTATCTAGGAAAAGGCTGAAGCAGTCACAAACACATGGAGGACAATATAAAGATGCTCATGCAACAAGATGTAGAGATAAACACCATTGTGGGTGACACAGCATAGTTCATGAGATTCATTTAAAAGAAACTGGGACTTAGGAAAAGACCAAAGCAAAGTCACCAGCTCAAGGAAGATAGGATCTAAAAGCTTAGGTAGAGAGATTTAGGAGAAGCTTGCACTTGTATGGGAGCTTCCATATGGAAGAACGTTAAGGAATTAAGTGGTGGTGACTTAAGGCACAACAGCAGACAGAGAGTACCAGAGCAGACACCAGGAAATTCTGGTGAGAAATGCTTAGTAAAGAGAGTTTCATCCATGGTTACCCTGAATTTATGGAAGTTACACACATAGCAGACTTAGAGTCTAGTGGAAATATCCACATGGTAGATCTAGAGTTTAGAAGAAATATACATGTTTTAGCCTCAGGTCAGAGAAAAATCACACATGTAATCAAAGTGAGAAGGTATCCTGAGGCATTGCACAAGAAGGCAAGCAGAAAACTACCCAGGCCATGAAGCCGTGTTCTGTTCTTCCTTACTAGGGGACAGCCCAACTCACATGTATCCATAGATCACAGGGCAGAGAGAGAGAGAGAGAGAGAGAGAGAGAGAGAGAGAGAGAGAGGGAGAGAGAGAAGGAGGGAGGGAGGGACGGAGGGAGGGACAGAGGGAGGGAGTGAGGGAGGGAGAGAGAGAATGAGAATTGAGATCTGTACAGACAATCCTTTATACTCAAATCAAAATGGATTATTTTGTTGGACTCTGGTCTGTAAGGTGGATTCAAGGGACTGACCCAAAGGCCAGCCCACCTACGTTGTGTGCTGGATTGTGGAGGTAGCAGGGGCACTGCAGTGGTTGTGAATGAAACTGGATCAGGTACCAATTCTAATCCTGCCAAGGCAGGTTGGCATCTTCTGTTCCTTGTTTTGACTTCTGTTCCTAAATAAAACTGATTAAAAAAATAGTTTTCTCCCATTTCTCCTTCAGTAAGGCATCTGAGGCCCATGGAATATATGGATTTGGACTTCCCACTGACATCAAACCAGGTATGCAGCTGGTCAGAGCTGCTGGTTTACCACCATCAACTTTATTTAGTTCACCTGGATTCTCTCCTGTTGTTTAGAACTCTGGGTCTCAAACTCCAAACTGCCCATCCAAGACTTTCCTTCTTTTTTTTATTTTTGGTTTTTCCAGGTATGTGTCTCACTGTAGTCCAAGCTGACCTGGAATTCACTATGTATTCTAAGGGTGGCCTTGAACTCACAGCAATCCTCCTACTGCCTCTGCCTCCCGAGTGCTGGAATTAAAGGCATGTTCCACCTCACCTGGCAAGACTTTCTTTCTTTAGGAACAGTTTCCAGTAAGCCTTCTCTCATAGATCCACCCTGGAAAAAATGTGAATATTACACACTGTATTTGTCAGAGTCTCTGAAATTGCAAGTAGTCCAGGGTTCTATGCCTTCTATTCATGACAGCAGCAAAAAGGTTAAGTAAGGACCTATGGACCTTGATTCTTGCTACGCTATTTCGGCGATAATCATAAGAGTGTTCAAAAGGCTAAATTTCTTCCCAGAGGCCAGGAGGAGGAGTGAATGGAGAAGGAATCTTCTCTTTTCTTGTGGATTGCCCAACAAATATGCAGCATTTCTTCAGAGGTTCCTTGCTCCTCCCAAGAACATGATGGGTCTGTACATTACCAGTGTCCCCTCTATCCTTAAAAAGTCAGCACTCACCAACTGGCCTTGGATCAGTGGATCATTGCTTCTTGTCTCTATACCCCAAACTACTGTAAAGGAGCCCCAAAACATGGCATCATTCAGAGCATGCCAGTTAGCTGGTAAATCAGTGTGTCTTGGCTTTTCTGGGTTCATTGCAAATTTCTTCCTGTGAAAATATTTCTAAAAGAGAGTGAGAGTCTCTTCTACAAGGGGTATGAGGATTTGATTGCTCAGTATTACTTTTGTAAGTAGCGGTGAATTTGCAGCTAGATTTGATTTCCCAAGATCTTGAAGAAGGGTTTACAATGAAGAAATATAGTGTTAAAGCTGGGATCTTATACACAATCTATAGGTTCTATTTCTTTTATTTTTGAAAGCCAAAGACATTGTGCTTATGTTTAAAATATAAGGGCACTTTAAATGAAATCTATGAAAATGAACCTATTATTTATTAAAATGATACTGATTATTTTAATAATAATTAATATATCATAAAATAGTTTCCATAAGCATGCTTTATTTAAGTTTCTTCTTCAATTTCTGAGCCATTCAGTTTATAAAAAGTTGTTCTGGTATCAGTGTCCCAGCATAGATCAGTACAATGTACCCATTCTTCTGGGACCTTGATGGTTAGGTAAGATGTTCTTTATTCCTTTCTTTCTTTTTAGTTCCTTTTTTTTTCTTTTGTAGTACTGAGGATGGTAAACAAGTACTCTATCACTGTGTTACATTCCCAACCCAATAAGGGCTGCAATGAGATACAAAGGGAATGATAAAAGGTTCAACAGTGGAGTCTTCATCACTAAGTGAGACATCTCTATCACACCCTACAAGGCTCAGAGACCATGACAGAAAGATCATAAAATCCAAAGGAAGGGGAGGACTGCTTACAAGCTGTCATCCAGACACAAAGTGTCCTTATATTCGTGAATCATAGTGGTTGACTACTTACACAAGACCTGCATAAGAGAAGGAAAAAAAATGATGCATCAAAATAGAAGATAGATCAGTTGGACCAAAGAAAGAATTCAGTGAATGGGGAGTTTTGGAAGGGGGAAAAGGGATAATATTGGGTGGGGATAAGGATCATGGTATATTGTCTCTATTTATGGAAGTTGTCAATGAAGTGTTAAATAAATAAAATAAATAAAACTTTTGGAAGAAAATTTAAATTATCTCTTTTGTCAAATCATTTCACTTTGTAAAAACACAAAAACAACCTGGGATTGTGACCTAGAAATGATTTTATTACTTTCGAGGAATTTGGAACTCTTCCTTATAAATAACCTTTGACTAAATTATGAACCAATAAATGGTCTGATGTCCCACAGAGTAAGTTTACACAGAAACTATGAACAATTTTTACTGTATTCTTTCTTTATCAAATTTATTTTTAGTTCTAACTTCATTTTCACTAATACTAATTATGGATTTAATGATTCATTTTGACTAACACTTTAACACTTTACTTAAAGCAAAACTCCATGAGTACAAGACTACTATACTTTATTCATATGATTACTCCCCTTGCCTTGAGAAAATCCAATGTATAAATTATGTACTATAATCTATTTTTTTATTAGGTTAACCTTAGAGAATGGCATAATTCCATTTAAAAATTTTGGTAGCTGAAATTCTCTTACCTATGTTCCATGAACCTAAATTTGAAATCTTTAAGTAATTATAACAATAAATACTCAAGATTTTAAGCATGCTTCATTAAAAATATTTTATTTGTTTGTTTGTTTATTTGAGAGAAGGAGATGGAGGGAGAGAGAGAGAAAAAAAGAGAGAGAGAGATAGACACTGCAAATGAATTCCATATGTAGGTGCCAATTGTGTATCTGGCTTATGTGCGTCCTGGGGGATTAAATCTGGGTCTTTAGGCTTCAGTACTTTAGCTAAATAATCATCATCTGAATAGATGGAAACCACAGGCAAGAAATTCCATTCAATTTTCCCGGTGAAAATTTTCTTAAATTTGTCTTAGTATGTACATTTTATAATGATTGGAAAGAATTAAACGTTCTTTTTACTTTTAAGAATACATTGTCACTGTGCTATTTTCTTTTTGGAGACAGAGCTCAATGTAGACCAGGCTGGTTTTGAACTCAAGAATAACCTTCAAAGTTTGATACTCTGCCTGCATCTTAGTATTGGGTGAGGAGGTATGTGACACCATGGTTCATAGCATGGAGTGAGAGGGAATAGAATCCAGGTTTTCACGCATGCTAGGTAAGCACTACCAAATGAACTATAAACATAGATCTCATTGTGATCATACTTAATAGTTCCAAAGAAAAGAAACTTGGAATTTAATATGGTTTTGTGGTTTAAATTTGTCTAGTGTACTAAATTTATGCAAAATAGTTACTACTTTAAAAAAATTACAACATACCATATGCTTAATGTTGATTACTCAGAACTAGCTCTCAGTATTAAATTTCAAGAGAGTAACTTATATTAATAGATAGTACATTGTGAGAAAGCAAATCATTTAGATAGCATGAAATAGTAGTTGTTCTTTAATACTTGCCTGAAATAAAGAAATCAGTTGTGTATCACATCTTTTTTAGTGTCTATGGTCATTTCTAATAAATATTCTAGTCTTATAAAGTTTATAGCTTATGAATGATAATATCTTTTATTCCTCAAGTACATAATACTTTACTCTCTTTTAATATTAGCATATAAATATTTAATGTTATCTCTATAAGTGAAATTTAAGAGGATTCTTTAAGTTCGAGAGGAAAAGCAGCAACAACAAAACTTCCAGGTAGCTGGGGAGGTTGCACAGTCCTTGCAGGTATGAGGACCTAAGTTTGATTTCCAGAACTCCCACAAAAATTCTGGGCATGACAGTGCTTGCCAGCAATCCCAGTGTCAGAAAGGCAGAGTAAGATAGATCCAAATCTATCTTCATTGATGAGCTCAAGGCCAACATGAGACGCTGTTTCATAGAGGCTAGTGGCACACCTGAGCAATGAGGCCCAACATTGTCCTCTAACTACAACATGCACACACACACACAACAACAGCATACATGGACCCATAAGTTTACAAATATGCATCTATGCATGCAAACTGCATACCACATACAAATATGCAAATGTACGAAAACAAACTTTTTATTATTACCATGAATAAATATCAATAAAATCAGAATTATATCTTCTGAAAAGACACTATACATGAAGTTAGCATAATGCAAAATATCTTCATCAGAAGTCAGTACAAATAATAACAGAATATATATAACAAATACCCCTCTATTTTTAACAAGGAAAATATTAAGACAAACAGGGCTTTTAAAATGTGACTAGATACTAGGAGGGATGGGGAGGGGGGGAGAAAGTTATCAAAGGTGTGGGAAAAACTAATCTAGACCCAAACGGCAATGATACCATAAAATTCTACTTCCTAAAAGGCAGACCAAATGGCTGAACCTTCACCAGGCCCTTACAGGAAATACCTGAACCACAAGACACTGGAGAGGGTAGGTTCAAGTCTAACCTAAATCCTCTACATCTTCCCTCCCTCCCTCTCCCTCTGTCTCTCTCCTCTCTAACTCCTATATATTAGTTACCCTTTTTCCTCATTTTCTTAGGGGACACTGACCTGTAATTCCCAGTGCCAGCATGGGGCTCTCACCCACAATGAGCTTTTGATCAGAGAAACCTACACGGTTTTTTAAAACAATGACAGATTTCTGTCAGAGTACTTGATGACCCACCAAAGGTTAGTGGTAAGACCCTATTGCTGAAGACACCATATGCTGGCTGACACGTGGAACGGCATGGCTGGAAGCCAGGAGAGAGTCAGTCCCCAGACAGTCAGCTTATCTAGTGCCAGAAGGTGCTACATGGGCGATTGGGGGAAATGCCCAATATCTGTCCAAGCAACTCATGGTCCAACCTACTTAGCAGCAAATAACCTGGTGTGATGCCCACACAAGTGCAATAGTAGCACACAGCCATGGTGGGGAACCAACTGCTCTTGATTTGGCTAACTGATCCCCTCAGTGGGGAACAAGTCAGAACCATATCCAAACATAAGCCCACTCTCCAATATCAAGCTACCATCAATCATGGGCTACAAGAGGGCCTACACCTATTAAACTCTCTATAAAAAAAGTAAGGGCTATCTCATTTGTTCTGGTGCTAACTTACTCTCCGTTGGAGAATCTGCTTCTCTTTTTCAGATAGATGCAGATCCTAAGGAGAGAGCCACCCCATCATACCTCAAAAGGGCCCTGGCTGAAACTAAGGAAAATTGGCGAAACAAGCAAGGGTGCTGTTTTCCTGATGAACCGGATACCAGCACAAGGGGGAAGGAGACCAACACAGAGAAAAATCAACTCCTACCAAATCAGAGAGCCAGAGCCCCACAGACCCCCAACACCTCATCACTGAAGCAGACCAAAATTGAACACAACATGGCTCAGGGAAATTATGCGGAAGAGGGGGCGGAAAGAATGTCAGAGCCACATGTTGGGTCATGATATGCAGAGATATTTATCGTACCAATACCTGTGGGCTAACTCCACAATGCACGACCCATATACCTCAACAAGGAGGGGCCAATGGGGAGGGGGTATATCACGGATGAGCCTAATAATGGTACCAAACTGCCTGTACTTGCAGAATAGAAAACTAATAAAAAATAATAATAATTAAAAATCAAAAAAATAAAAAATAAAATGCTTATAAACTGGAAAAAAATAAATAAATGCTCCGATACCAGAAAAAAGATCAAAAGAATAAAATAAAATGTGAAAAATAAATATTATTGTTCAAAAAGAAATTTCAAAAATATTACTGTTCAGTATGTGATATGAAAAGGGGGCACTAATTTTTAAAAACACAAGGTACAGAAATTGTAATTATTTTTAATACATTTTTGTGCAAACCCTTAAAGATGACACCTTATAGAAATAAATTTGGATTATGTTTGTCCCAAAGCAGGAAGCTGAATATCAATCTTGCTCCAATTAGTCTTTTATTCCTTGCTGGGCAATTTATTTTGGTTTTATTTTTACTAGAGTTACGTGGCATTACTTCATCTGTATTCCTGTCTATCGTGACTTGGGCTTTCAGGGTCTCACCTGAACAATGGCCAGTGTTATACAGTTCCTTTCTTTCTGGTCAAGATGGAATGTCATGTTTTCCAACTGGTGTTATCATTCAGACATGCAGCTCTACAACCTGCCCTTTGTATTTGCAGCCTGGGCTGCCAAAGACTTATAGTGGAAGTCTGGTCAGAAGTCTAGCTGCTTATCATCCACCTTGACATTTTTGGGTTATTTCTTCATATCAAGTGTTTGTCTAAGCCTGTTGCTATTTATGGCAAATTGATTAAGAGCTCAATCTCTGGAACTAGTGAGGACATAGAGTTGAAGAGAAAATTCACAAGCAGGAAAGATGCCATCTTCTAATGTTGTTAGTGCCTTCCACCAGGGAAGTCCAGTTGGGAACCCAGAGACCACAGGCTGCAGGGACATGGTGTGAAGCACAGGTGCACAGAGACTGAAGGGTAGTCTGGTGCAGTGGTTGCAAAAGTGTCTCCTATAACCTCATGCATTGGTGATTCAGCTTTGTACTCCATCCCCAGCTAGTGGCAATTTGGGAGATGAAAACTTTCTGGAAGAGGTGTGTCACTGAGTATGGACCTTGGAGTTTTTTAGCTGACCTCCAAGCCTAGTAATTAGATAAGTTCCACCTAGGTATGCTACAAGACAGATCATATCATGCCTGCCCTGCCATGATGAACTTTCCCTCCAAACTGTAAGCCTGAAATAAAGCCCTTCCCTCCCATAAACCGCTTCTGGTCATGAGACAAACAGCTGAATATAAAGAAACATGCTGTGAAAGGAGGGCTGGGGAAATGGCTTAGCAGTTAAGGCATTCATCTGTGCATCCTAAGGACCCTGGCCTGATTCCCCAGGACCCATGTAAACCAGATGTACAAGGGAGCACACAGTTCTTGAATTGGTTTGCACTGGCTGGAGGCCCTGGCACATTCATTCATTCTCTCTCTCCTCTCTCTTTTTCTGTCTCTCTCTCTTCTCTCCTCAAACAAATAAATAATTAAATAAACTAGTTTTAAAATATGGAAGGAAAGAACAAAACACCCCATGTTGTCCTCTAGTCTCCACACTTGTACAATGGCATGCATGCATAGACATCAATAAATTCACATTGGCACACACACATAAACACGCATACATGTACATTCACATTAAAAAAAAACAGATGGCTTGAAAATATAGAAGAACTATACTGGTGAGTAAGTAGGGAGATCAATGTTATTCTGACCATTTGCATGCCCAACTTTCATTAGCACTTATAGCATAGCAAGTGGGCACTATGGTGGTTTGAATTAGATGTCCCTCCAAAAATTCATGCTTGATCCCCAGTTGCTGGCAACTTGGGAGGTGGAACCCTGCTGGAGAAAGCATGTTGCTGGAAATGGGCTTTTGGGTGTTATAGCCAGCTCATGCTTTATAGAGCCAGGCTCACTCTCTTGCTGCTATTTTGAACCTGCTGTGTCAAAGATGACCTACATCCTCTGCACATGCCATACTTTCTCCTGCCACCATGAAGCTTCCTCTCAAGACTATAAGCCAAAATCAACATATTCCTCCCATTAGCTGCTTTTGGTCAGCTCTTATGTCCCAGCAATGTAAAGTAACTACAACAGGCACCTACATTCCAAAGCAGACTAGAAGATAAAGGTCCTAACTTTCATGGTGATTATATTTTTCCATTTGTTTTTTGATAATTTCATACATGTATATTGTATTTTGATCATTTAGACACCTTCAAATCTCTTATTACCCTCTCACTGTAGGTGCAATGTTCACACCGTAAAGGTACTAAGAAAAAATTTATTTATTTATTTAATTTTAACCTAGTTTTATTGACAACTTCCATGATTGTAAACAATATCCCATGGTAATCCCCTCCCTTTTCAAGTAAATTTGATACTGTTAAAAGTACAGGTCATCAAAGCTAGCTCAAGCTGCTACTCTTATCATTTTATGAACTTATACAGTCAATTACATCTACTCTTATGGTTAATCTCCCACATAATGTAAGAAGTTTGGGCTTTTCAGATATACATCTGACCCATGTCTGCTTTCTAAGTTCTAATTCAAACACCATCGCTTTGCCTATCAGATTCTCTTGGGTGTCTGAAATGTACCTCAATGTACCTGATGCTGACCTAGAAGCTAACATACTTTTCTGCTGGTGGTTTCTACCCACATTGTCACTGGCAGCCCTCAGTTGTTCATTTCCCTTTCCCTACCCATTATCCTCATCCACCGTTTTATTGAAACATGACACTTTTGAACCTCATGTGTCTTGTTAACCTTTTTATTTACATCCATTTCTCCTTCCTGTCTATCCTCCAGTGCCATCATTTGAAATAGGCATGTTTGCCCAACACTGTAGACAAAGACCACCTGTATCTCTCCCCATGTCCTTTCCTCATGCAATCACCATAATCCATACATGCCAAAATACTCTTGCAGCTAGAACAATCTTTTTAGAATGTAACCTAATGACTGTAACTTTTTCATGGCTTCTCTGAGCATTTATAGTATTCTTATGAGACCTATGATGTCTTGTGTGGCTGGCTTCCATTTATCTTGGCAGCTTAGCCTATCCCAGCTCCCTTTACTCTTTCTCAGCAGTTACAATGGTTATTTTTCTTCATTCATTGCTATAGTAAATACTATTATGCTATAGTAAATAAATAAATAAATAAATAAATAAATAAATAAATAAATAAATGCTCTAGTAAATGCTCTAGTAAATTTATGATGTCCCTACATAGAGAGTCATGCTTACTTGCCCTTCTGCTGAAGTTGATGACATGACAGCCTTCTCATTCAACTTTTTGCTCAAATATCATTTCCTTAATGAGACATTTCCTGGTCATTGTATCCCAAAGCAGAACCTCCAAATCAGCTCCTAACTTCTGCATCTCCTACTCTCTCTATGATTTTATTTATTATTCGTACATGGTATATATTTTACTCATTCTCCTCACTGTCGCATTTGAGTGGAACTCCTCCTACATGAAGTTTATTCCATCTACTGATAATACTGCACAGCTTAAAAGAGTTTAAGGTATAGAACTGTATAAATCACATCTGCTGCAGTAAATGTGTTTCAAGCCTTTTCCCTATCTTTCCTGTCCATTTTGTACTATGTCCCATAACTTCCCTCCACATATTGCTTAAGGGGATTCCCCCTGAATTCTGGCTCTCCACTTTCAGAAGTTTGTTTGTGGGAAGTGTGGTAGTTTAAATCAGATGTCCTTCACAAACTCATGTTTTTGAATATGTGGTTCAGAGTTCATAAAAATTTGGGAGGTGGAGCCTTGCTGGAAGAGGTGTGTTACTGGGGGCATACTTTGAGGTGCCAGGAAGCACCTACCTCACTGCTTTGCCACCTTTGTTAGCTGCTGTGATATCTAGCTTTCACTCTACCATCCTTTCTCTCACCTTGAGAATATACACCAAAATAAGCCATTTCCATCCATTTTCTGCTTTTGGTGGGGTGCTTTGTCCCAGCAGTACAAAGATATGTATACGTATAACAGAAAGTATTTCCAGAGGATCAGAAGGAAAAGGAACTCACACTGGGTAGCACACTGCTGGCCTCACTCCTGCCCAGTTGAGTTATTCTACTAAAGGTTGTAGTTGCCACACAGCACCTTTCCAAAAGTTGAAGGATCCTACATATGGCCATTGCTTATTTGCTTCCTTTTCTGCCCCCCTTGTAGAAAAGCCTTCTTTTTGACTTCTAAATTTTTGACCTTTTCCTTTGTTTCCTTCAACCATTCCTAAAATCATTGGCAACTGGCACTCTGAACCCTTAGGTTCAACTGCTACAGATTCAACCAATCATGGAAGAAAAATTGGAAAAAAAAAATCACCCTTGAACACCACATATTTTTATTTTTTTATATCCTAAACATCAACATTGACATTGTTTTGTATATTAAAATTGACCCAGAGGTAACTGAGTGTATATGTAAGGATGTGTGTCCATTATATGAAAGTACTACCAATTTTTGTGTTTATATAGCATGTTCTGTGTGGATATATGTGGATAGTGTAGGCATGTCTGTAAGTGCACAAGTGCAGAGGCCAGAAGAGAACACTGGGTGTTTTCCTTTTTCACTCATCCATGTGTTTCCTTGAGACTAAGTCACTGAACCCAGAACTGCCATTTTTTTCTTCAGATTGGCTTACCAATGAGTCCCCCAAAATCTCCTGTCTCTGCTCTTCACAGGGCTGGGGTTACAGGCAGGTATGGTCAAGCCTAGGTATTTAAGTGCTGAGGAATTGAGCTCAGAACATACCAGATATACTTAGACCATTATGCTTGCATAGCAACCACTCTTACCTACTGAGCCATTTCCCTATGTAACACTACCCATTTTTTTATTAAGGACTTGAGCGTTACTAGTTTTTGGTAACCAGAAACAGTGGAGAAATGCCCTGGGACAAATTCCCCATGGGTTCTGAAGGACAACTGTAGTTCTTTATCAAAAAATCGCCAGTTTTTCATCTGAATGTGCATCTGCTTCCTTCTGGAACCTTGGCAGATGTAATAGGCATTCAGTAATAAGAAGGGCAAAACATTTCTAATAAAACTATATTCTAAGAAAAATAGAAATGTAAAACAATGGATACTTCCAGCATGCTGTAAATGCTCTATATATGATTCTTATTATTTAGCCAAATTGTATTCCTAATATTGACATCTTAATAGAATTTCAGGTAAAATTTTGAATGTGATATATATTAGAAGTTACTCCAAGACATAAATACATATTACTAAATCAATCTGCACCTTCTCGGGCTCATATGCTATAACAATAATCAGGAAGTAGAGGAGTAATAACTTCGCTATGAATTAGGTGTTCATAATTAACTTATTTTCATCTTATAAAAATTCAAATGCATCCTCCAAAACTGCTGCTGTAGCAGAAGCACATTTACCTGCTTTATGTCAACTGGGTGACTCCTATGTGTAAAATAGTGCAGTTCAAACACAGCTCAATTTGTGAAGCAAGCCAGAAGGTGATAAATCATAGAACTAGGATCCTAAAAATAGCCATTGGTTACATGTCAGCTCCTAGTTTCAGGAAGTAGTAAATGAAAAAAAGTAAATTCTTTACTTTTATCACATTCACACAATGACCACAGAATCCAAGTGAACAACTACCAACCTGCAGTCTCCTCAACTAATAATTCATGTTGTGCTAGTTAATGTTTGCCCATTTACCTTTGGAGGGTAAGTCACTATGTTGCTACTAAGGCCATCTTTTTAAAATTCTCTGTTGGTTTAAAATCTGCATTGCCACATTCTATTTAGAAGTCCTATTACATTCACACCTGAGTGTGATATAGTCTCTATGACAACCACTTGGGCTCCCAGAAGATCCTTAATGAGCTGAGGCAGAATTACTGGGAAAAGAATTACTATGCCAGCGCTATAGGGAGTCTTGCAAGCTCTTTATTACCAAGAAGATAACATACACAAGAACATCCATAGCCTTTATTTGATATATAAACTCAAAAGTAAATTCAGGGTTTTAATTTCTAATGACACAATTATTTTATGCCACAATGATGAGTTTTAAACTGAATGTTTTGTAATAGTCTCTTAGTAATTTAGATTTTTTTTTTTAATTAACTGCACAAAATCCATGATCCCACATTCTTTGTATTCAAGACTGAATAGTCTTTGGAACCTATCAAAGAAATCTGCATGAAGTCTAGGCTTCTCTTACTCATACAACCTCAACTTTGGAAAGTAGAGATGATTACAATTTTCATGAACTGTTTTAATTCAAGTTCTTCTTTGTTAACCCTAAGAAATTTCACTTCCAGACTTATATTTAGTTTGCTAAACATGATTGTAATCCTAGAGCACAGTTACCACTAACCTTGTGGTTTAGTGACAACATCACAATAAGCAGTCATGGGCCTATATCCATATTGCATAACCCAGAGCTTGCTTAGTGCTCCACAGTGTTGTACCGTAAGAAAGAGGGCTTCCTTGTATACAGTGAAGAGAAATGTCCTTAAAACCCTAAAAAAATGATTTGTTCAGACCACATCTAATATTCTGAAAATAATTTATCTAGAAAAACTGCAAATACCAAAGGTATGCCAACAGTGTCACAACATAAAAAACAAATACTGCAATTGAAAACATATCACATAGTCCCCCAGACCAGTGATGAAAATGACAGCCAGCATAGCATGGCCACAGAACTCTTAGGGTAAAGAAACACTTTATTATGCTTCAGTGTTAGATTCTTGATGTTTTGCCGTACTGATTGTGCTGAGTATTCATTTTAATTTTTCTAATCTAGCTGCTTTGTAAAACACTTTCACTGACAATTTTCACATGTGTACACATACTTTTGTTATCCACCCTTCCCATTACTTTCTCTTGTCCCCCCTCTTCCACTTTTCTATTTCTACCCCACTTATTCCCCTTCTACTATGATGATGATGATTTCCCCTTCTACTATGATTACTATTATTACTATTGTTGTTATTGTTATTATTTTGACATCCTCTACCATCCATTAAGGAACATCAATTGGTCCAATTGTACAGGTAACAACAAGCACTACATGATCATGAACTTAAGTACCACTTCATGTCCTGAAGTAATGTCTCATAGCACTCCTGTCCACGCTCTTGTTTGTTCTTTCTTTCTATTGTCTCCTCCTCATGTACTGCTTGCTACACACTCAATAGGTATAGGTATTTGCAGGAGTTTCATGATTTAGTTTGAGTCTCCCTACTAAAATGTTGTAAGAGAATTTAACCATTTCCTTTCTTTAATTTTGTTTTTATTTATTTGAGAGAGAAAGAGAGAGAGAGAGAGAGAATGGGTACACTAGGGCAGTCAGCTGCTGCAAACGAACTTCAGATGCATGTGCCACCTTGTGCATCTGACTTATATGGGTCCTGGGGAATCGAATCTTTGTCCTTTGGCTTTGCAGGCAAGTGCCTTAACCACAAAGCCATCTTTCCAGCCCTAACATTTCTCATTTTTGTTTGTTTGTATTTGGTTTTTCCAGGTAGGGTGTCACTCTTGGCCAGGCTAACCTGGAATTCACTATGTAGTCTCAGGGTGGCCTCGAACTCACAGTGATCCTCCTACTTCTGCCTCCTGAGTGCTGGGACTAAAGGTGTGCACCACCACACCTGTCTCTAACCTTTTTTTGTTTTCTTTTTTCTTTTATTTTTGTAGTTAGTGAATATCATCAAGTTGGTACCATTGTTAACCTCCTCTCTGTCCTGCCCCCTCCAGAGGGACCCTCCTTGTTGGGGTATTTGGGTCAGCATTATGGGGTTAGCTTTTGGTTTTGGGTAGTAGAAAATGTCTC